>NW_008751958.1:540544-541401 GCF_000715545.1 Opisthorchis viverrini
TGTAATATCGTATGTTAGCAAACTCAACCCTTGGTCGCTAGCCTCCTAAGTACAAATTTATCTATTTTCTACTCCATATAATCACTTGCCGTCACCCTAATTGCAGCAGGCGTCAAGTTTTTTCCCCTGTGTTTAATAATGCATATTATCCCATTTTATATCCTCACAAATTCAACATGTTTTGCGAATCTCCCCCATCCCATCATCTTCCCAAGCTTTGAAATACGGAAGTATCCGTTTTGGACGACCTGGTTAGCTGACACCCACTCCACCTGGCCTATGACTTACAACTCCGGGATCGCCAAGCGGACCACAAAAATACCCTTCAATCCCATATCGACCTCTTTCCACCTTGTCCCCCAAACCAGGCTGAAATGAATACCGCTGCCCACTGAACTACACACCCCAGCCGAATGATCTCAAACGCGACGTCCATCACGGGGCTGTCCAAAAATTGAAGTATGTCAGGCCGATGATGGCACGGTGCTGCCATACTCAGGTTGATAACACACCCGCAACTGTTCCATTCCTCCTCCCAAACGAACCTACTTGCCTATGCGATTCATTGTCCCCAACCACTGCCACGACCATTCATTTCAACCCGTTGGACTTCTCGTTCGAATCCAACCACCTGTGTCCTCATCCAACCTAACCCCAGCAATTAACATTCCTGTTACAGTGCAACCGGTGCGTCTACTGGTTCTCAGATTGCACTATATTTTTGAGACTAAATTTGCCGTGTTCTCCCAGTTCGAATTATCTCATCTCCACCTCCACTTTATCTCGTTGTGACTCCGGCCATTTACCCAACCGCCCAAGGTCACTCGTGGCCAGCAGTGGCTTTCCAGTTTTATTTC
>NW_008751958.1:543333-571586 GCF_000715545.1 Opisthorchis viverrini
CCAAACGAACCTACTTGCCTATGCGATTCATTGACCCCAACCACTGCCACGACCATTCATTTCAACCCGTTGGACTTCTCGTTCGAATCCAACCACCTGTGTCCTCATCCAACCTAACCCCAGCAATTAACATTCCTGTTACAGTGCAACCGGTGCGTCTACTGGTTCTCAGATTGCACTATATTTTTGAGACTAAATTTGCCGTGTTCTCCCAGTTCGAATTATCGCATCTCCACCTCCACTTTATCTCGTTGTGACTCCGGCCATTTACCCAACCGCCCAAGGTCACTCGTGGCCAGCAGTGGCTTTCCAGTTTTATTTCGTGTCAACCGACTGAGTCTTTGAATTAGTCGGCCCTCATGCCCATTGTTCCCTACAAGTTGCGAAAGACGTTATTTATCATTACTTCATCGAATACTCCTCACTGTTCATAACGTTGTCCCCATTTCGCGGAAACCCAACTAGCCACAAAGCCCTCACATGCCCTGTTCATAACGTTGTCCCCATTTCGCGGAAACCCAACTAGCCACAAAGCCCCCAGTCACATGCCCCATTCTGACTGTAAACGCATGATCATGCCCGAAGGTATGCCACCCACAAGTTGGGAAATAAACATCATTCTCATTATTGTCATGAACAAGTGGGTTCGGGCGTCGCCAACCTGTTATATTCGCTGTTTGTCAATCATCATGCCCGAAGGTATGCCACCCACAAGTTGGGAAATAAACATCATTCTCATTATTGTCATGAACAAGTGGGTTCGGGCGTCGCCAACCTGTTATATTCGCTGATTTGTCAATCTGCGGTATCTGCTGCTGACCCGGTCCAGTGCCTAATGTCGGAGAATAAAGACTCAAAGAAGGGAAAACAACCGCTATATTCCGAACAAAAGAGTGCGAGAGAGTGAGTGCGTGCGAGTACGAGAGCCAAATTTACAACGGCCCCATGCTATTTAAAGGGGACTTTCTGATATTGATCGAGGCTTTTTGGTAGGCGCTAATGAACATCCATCAACACTGATCGTGTCTCTATGAAAAGCTTGAATGCTGGTCACATTAGGTCGTGCTTCTGTGGCGTGCAAGAACACCCACCGGGCTTTGCTGAATTGATTAAATGACTGCCTGTCCTGGATGCTTGCCGGCTTTCCTGTTGGGTGTTTTGTAGAGCAGTAGGTTCCGGGCGTGTAAAGCCGCAGGCACCCTACTTGACACCAGACCACCACCTGATTTTCTTTATAAATGGGGTCTAATTGACCACTGAGTTTTGCGACGGTACAGCTAGTACACGAAAAATGCAAAAATGGTTTAAAAATAAAACCACTTTCTTATTATACCTTGCTACATCCTTGACTTGCTGGAAGCAACAGTTATCCGCGGTGCAGTTTCATCAGAGCGTGATGCATTACAGCACCGGATTCTTCACGAAGAAATGTATACCAGGTCCATCAAAGCTGGGTCCCCGACCGGACTAGACTATCCGCAATTTTAATGAGTAGTTCTTCGCCTTGCCTACCCTACGCCAAACAAAAGTCGGTTTCTCACACTTGGGAAACGCCACACAACCCACTAACACACGCACACAATATTGCGGTACGCCTCTGCTCGGTTCGGTAGCTCACATTCCGCCAACATACAAACATGATTCACAAGCTCTAAACATCTTCGTTCTGTTCCTGCTGTCCCAATAGAATCTACCGGCCTATGTGCCTCCCCCGCGACTGAATAAAATATCCGGTACCTGGTGGTACATATTATTATTGCACAAGCCACAATTATGACTGCTTGATTTTATGTCACCTGCAGATCTGGTAGTGTGCACCTCGTGTGATGTTTTGTACTCCCTGCGGAGAGGGTTGCCCCCTGCGTTGCACAATGGTGCGTTTGTATACCCACTACCCATCTATTAACACGAATGATCTGCTCATCATCGGTGTGCCTGAGAATGGCCTTTAATTCAGAAACTTGATAAAAGAGTGCTGTATTTTTTTCATGTTTATTGCTGCCGGGTTGGATTTGTCCCGTTTGGGTCGTTTTGCTGGTTATAAACTACAGACGGTGGAAAACTGACCTATAGTCTGTCAAAAACTTGCCGAAAGTACGTTGATAAGATGCTCACGACTGTACCTGCTTTCGTGGCATTCGTGTCCGCACCGCACCAGCCAGGCAAACACACGCACCTAACTAATGCCCTCAGAATTGGACAAATACGGTTAGGTATATATATTTTCGATGAGAATCCTAATCCTCACCTACCAGCGCACAGTACTAGAGCATAGATGCTTTTTCGCCATGCACGATTGCCGAAAGTACGTTGATAGAATGCTCACGACTACCTGCTTTCGTGGCATTCGTGTCCGATGAGAATCCTAATCCTCATCTACCAGCGCACAGTACTAGAGCATAGATGCTTCTTCGCCATGCACGACTTGTTTATTTAAGTTAATAGCAGTGCTTCGTGTACTGGTGTCCATTCCCCTCTCATTTCCTCCCGTAGATTATGGTACTCTTCAACTCACGTATTAAATTCAAAATTAACTGGTCCATCATCTAGGAAGTTCCATACCCGTCAGCCCTCATATATTTGATTTCCGGAACCGTGCTAGTGCTGATTTGCTCTGGATCCCTTGTACTATAACTTGATATGTTAGCAGGCTCAACCCGTGCTTGGCCGTTAATATACAAATATATAAAATAGTATAATCAATATAATAAATATAATATTATAACATAATATAAATATAATATACAAATACACGAATCCACTCCTCTCCTATCCCATCCTTACTTTAGTGAACGTTAAGATTTTTTCCCTCTATTGATGCACGTTGCCCTATCTGATGTCTCCCCAAACTCAGCGGGCATTATTGACCTCATCCCATTCACTCATCTTCCATAGCTTTGACCTCCGTCAATACCTGGTTTGAACGCACTGTTTGGCTCTCACCCACTCCACCTGGCCCGCGATCTGCATCCACAAGGACCCACAACCGGACCAGAAAAATACCCGAGAACGTACGCCGGCTTCATTCTACCTCTGCAGAGTTCCTTGGTCAACCCCAAAAATCCCGCCTCTCAAAGAAGTGCACACCCTAGCCCAACAACATCAAACACGACATCCATTACTGGGATGTCCAAAGACCAAAGTATGTCAGTGCATTGACGGTATGTCACTGCCATACCCAGTTTGAGAGAACACCCGCAACTATTAACTTCATAGTCTTGACTGTTTCATCTCGCCTGATGGGTTCGTTACCTGCAACTACGAACAAATTATTCTCTCGCCCCAACCGCCTCCAGGACGCGTCCATTCTGATCTACTGAATATTTTGTTGTGATTTAACCATTTCGATGAACGTGCGCTCCTCACAAATCCAATAATTTTTCGTAGAGTTTGCGTGCCGATCCATTGTTAACACCAATTTGCTCTCAAGGAACTTTCGCACCCGACTTTACTAAAGCAGCGACACCGGTGACCTTGCAGTTTCACTGTACATCATGACTGTGATATTCTCTCGCCATTTATCAGTATTGTTAATCCTCTCACTTCATCGTCTCTACTTACGCTTTTGTGGCCCTGGCCACGAGCGCGATAGTGCAATACCAGGAGCCCTCTTCGATGGCTTTATCTTTTAGTTCGAGCTGAACCGTCAGATCACGTCAACTCTGCCGCTTGACGGGATGCGTGGTTATGATTCCTCATTTTCTGCATTTTGCACTATAGTCGTCATGTGTCGGGAGGAATACCCTTTGTTTTGCCCCCTCGTTTTCTTTTGCCCGCTACCCTCAAATTCTAACGATGTGTTCTTGCTTCACCCCGATATTTTCCTCAAAGGAAGAAAACGGTGATAACTGTCTTTCCATACCGGTTGCGGTTTAGGAGTAATCGTGAATAATATCCACTGTTTTTGACATCGTCTCTTTTGCGCGCAATCCCCAGTACCCAAACATTCCTCTGTTCCTGCCTTATTCTGACTGTAACATTAAAATTGTGTTTGATGTTGTGCCATCCGGATTAAATATCCCTACTCCCGACTTCTCTACAACTTTTAGTTTAGATATTGATGCAGCGTCACAGTGGAAAGTAAAACATTGCCATAAAAATGCTAGCCAACAAAAATATGCAGCGGAATAGTCAGTAACGGCCTGTATCACTCGTCCTTGTGAAGTGGAGAAATGTCAACCTGCCTGTGTGCGTGTTCCACAGGCGTATAAAGAAAGAAGTGATTGCCACGCCTCTCTACAAAACTGGTGACTGAGTAGTGCTCGGCAGGTACAGTCCCCTTAGCCTCAGTCACTTACCGTGCAAAGGGTTGGCACGCATCCCGAAGCGGGCCACCCTAGATCAACTTACTACCAACAATTTGATATCCCCAGTTCAACACAAGTTCCTCCTGAACCGTTCTTGTGTGGCGATCATGATCTTATTTATGGACATATTAACCCAACCTAAGGACGAGGGAATCCAATCGATGCCGTATTTCACGACCTCTAAAAGGCATTCAATCGAGCCCATAATGTTCCGCTGTTCCGCAAACTGGAGCCTTACGGGGTTCAAGGGGAAATTCTACGCTTGATTAAGGCGTTCATATCAGAACGAACATTCCAAA
Source organism: Opisthorchis viverrini (assembly GCF_000715545.1). NCBI lineage: Eukaryota > Metazoa > Platyhelminthes > Trematoda > Opisthorchiida > Opisthorchiidae > Opisthorchis > Opisthorchis viverrini. Next base: position 547,940 of record NW_008751958.1, read on the forward strand.
GTAAATTAACTTGACACACTCTTCTCCGGCGCCTGTCCCCATTGGAGTTCCCAAGGTCCTGTTTTGGGAAGACAAAAAGAAAACCGACCCGGGAAACTTGGGCGAAAGCCTTATGACGCAAGTGAAACGCGACTGTGCCTGGTCGCACGTTGTTCATCACACACGTCTATCGTACGACCTATTTTACATGTGCCTCTCCGTTTCCCTCTCTTCCTAGTACCGTGGATCAGCCACCACGAACCCCGGGCTGGAAGTAGTAGCCCGCTTGCACAAGCCCTGAGTGACCTTGGCTCATATGGTTCTCCGACGTGTATATTGGCGCATGAACCGACGCGCGCCATCACTATATTCTCTCGAACGTGGAATACAGCCGATTTCCTGACGTCCCACGCTAAAGCCTCGATCGTGTGTATCAACCCGTGAATCCGTGAATTCTGGCCAATCAGGTTAGGCCTCAGTTCTCTCCGTAGCCAACTCGCAACCCAACCGTCCAATCGACGTAGTGTGGTTATTTTCACGGATTCACGGATTGATACACGGGATCGAGGCTTTTGCCCAAGTATCCCAGGTCGGTTTTGTTCTTGTCGGTCAGTGGCTGTCGTTCACCTGAAAGGCACAAGTGAAAAAGGATGTAGCACTGCTCTTTATGTTCTCAGCGCGGGGCAGTATGCTCGCCAGCGCGAGGATTCGCATAAATAAATGTCTAATAGTGCTTTAACCTAGGTTCGAGAAGGAGCGTGGGCAACCGTCGGAGGAAGGTCATTCCACGCAGCTACTACCCGAAATGAAAAAAAGTTTTGTCTAATGAATGTGTGTGCCCTGAGCTTGAAGATTTTCTTACTATGTCCCCGCCGGGTGTTTGCTGGGTCAACGGTAAAAAACCTGTTTGCCAAGCTTTGTTCAAACAGGGCGTAAGTAAGAATTAGGTCCCCTCGGAGGCGACGGTACTCCAGGGGAAAGAGAACAAGCATCGCGAGACGCGTTTCGTAGTCCACGGACTTGAGGCCGGCAACAATTCTCGTGGCGGCCCGCCCATGCATAACAAAGGCATTCGCTGAATCCCCTCCAAACGACACATGGACGCACTTTTCATCATTCAGAGGAAGGTGCCAGTCCAACGACCACTGCTTGGCAGCGTCTACATCCATTTGGAGGGCGCTGGCATTGGAACTCCAGGATTTCAAGTCGTCCGTCTGTGGAAACCACCGGACTATGTCGAATGGACGCTGGATATCGTCAAGTCAGCAGGTAGTATTGCTGCCAAAAAACCGCACCTGCATTTAGTTACTTTGGCGGCTCACTCAGATCTTTGAAAGGCGGTTATTGAAGAGGTTGGAGAACGATAGAGGACACCATTGGATTGCTAAGACCCAGAACATCAAGTAGGCCTTCGCTGCTAGTGAAACTAGCATCCATTTCAGCCGATTTGAATAATCGAACTCATTGGATTGCTAAGACCCAGAACATCAAGTAGGCCTTCGCTGCTAGTGAAACTAGCATCCATTTCAGCCGATTTGAATAATTGAACAGAAGGAAGTTGGTGTCAGTGAAGGAGTGTGCAAAAAATGGAACGGTAGTTGGCGTTCCATTAATTTATTCTCAAAGTCGTCTTTTTGAACGATGTTATGAGCATTTTAGCGGGCGACCTCCTCCAACACAGGACTCAAAGAACGCGAGTGAAACGACACGGAAGTCTAGCGTAACTTATTCTTCCAGCGCGATAAGGCACCGTGTCTGGTTGGTCTGCACTCCGCACTTTTCAAAGGTTGTGAACCTCTGGTGGACAGCTTAACGACTCTAGTGCGGAAGATTTGGGTTGACAGAAGAATACCAATGTAATAAAGCGCGTTTAGCATAATCCCTGTTCTGAAATATACAAGAGTGTCATGCGAAAACTACCATGACAACAACATGGTGATCGTAGTATCCAAGTTGCCTACTGTCACTGCTTTGCACAGGTCTATCGATTATCGAGAGAGAGAGATTCATGAGAATCCAGCAAGCTCCTGCTAGTGGCCGAGGTTTCATCGACCATATCTTTAACTTGGGATAAGTTCTTGAACGGCGCCACTCTTTCAGGCGTTCCGCGTTAGTATATTTTCTTGATCTAAGGGCTGCTTTTGGCTGTTGATCATCAGGAACTTCGGTATATCCCCTTCAAGAGTGCTGTACGTGAATCACTGTGGGCGCGCGTGTATGTATACAGCAAGTTTTCGTCTGAGTTTGCCACATCCAGTGGTGTAAGACAAGGCTACACTCACCATTCTCCCTCACCCTTGTTACTGATGTGCTGCTTGAAATGACTATCTGCCTCGGGTCTCTTGGGGATGAAAAAGCCTGCTTGATGTTCGCTCGTAGGCACTGAATATGTGGTTCGGACCCGTCAAATGTGCAAATAATTTCGAATAGCCGCATGCTTTTTTGTGTCCTTTACACCCGCAAGGTGTAAAATGCCTTTAAAAGATGGTGGGGTCAAACGCAAATCTCATGTAAACCAGTTTGTTGACGTGATAAATAGATTTACTTACCCGGGGTATCATGTAAGTTCCTGTAGAGTGGTTGGAGGTTGGTTACTCCTTGAACCTGGACAGCCAAGGTAGCCTTTGCCAATTTTCAGCACCCGGGGCACCAATGCGATGCCGGTTTGTTTGTCAAAGGTAGGGTATAATCTGCGGTGGCACAATACTTACTTCTAAGTAGTAATTGAATGATAAAAATAATAACCCACCTGTGGTACCCTTTCGGCGCCCAGCTGCCATGCCACCCGAAGTAAACACAAGGACTGGGATACTGCCAGGTTGCCTTAGCCTAGACTAGTGCAGTCGAGATGCAATGAGGTTGGTTTCGAACCACGGACCTTCCGGTTAGTAAATTTTTCCTTTAACTACTGAGCCATCACTGGCATAAGTATCGGTCGGCTGTGGTAGAAACGTTGGACTAGCTATGCTGAGGTACGTCAGGGAGTTTTTGAAAAAAAACTCACGGTATGTGAATTGCTCACTCAGGTTACGCTGGTCAGAACATATAATCATCATCATCAACAGTGCCAACATCAATGTTGGCACTGATGCTTCCTTAACGTATAATCACGAAATTCATCAAAGCTCTTGAGTGGAAAGGAGGGAAAAAGTGGGTGAGGGAATGACGTGGTGCCTTCCTATCGCTCGGATTCTATTGTGCCCACACCTCTAAGCGTTCAGTGAGACAAGCTGAAAAGCATTTGACAGCACGAATGCCGATCAGCTGCAATTACCTGAAGTGCTTTCGAATTCCCCTGTCTTGGGTTGGGTAACCTGGCAGTATCCCAGTCTTCGTGCTTCCTTCTGGTGACATGGCAGCTAGGCACCGAAAAGATGCTACAGCTGGACGAAAAATAACTAACTTTATCAGGTGCCCTTCCGTTATGACTCATAGAACAATCGAGGTATGTAAAATTCTCCACAACATTCAGTGCTTCTTGAATTGTAGAGGTCATATTCAGACTGTACGTTCTGAGGTGTGAGTCTGCACCTTGAATTTGCAAGACGTGCCGAAAGGTGGTATGGTGGTCGTCAGTTTAATCGTCTTCAAACATGAGAACGATGTCGTTTGCACAACAACGTCCTTACCAGAAACCATTTGAACACATTTTCGGTCAATAACTTCGCGCTCTACACACTGATTCATCTCACAGTCATGCAAAACCTTTGTTACAACGGAAATCAGAGTAACATCTGCACTACTGCTACTACTACCACTACATTCACCGTGAGTACTCTTCCAAAATGAGCAGCATTACCGAATCATCCCAGTTATATGAAACGGTAGCTTTTTCCAGATAGACCCAGATAGGCTAGACAGGCACTGACTGAGGAATTCACCACCGTCCTTGAAAGGAGCAGGCTTTCAGGACTAGAATCACTATGAGGCTCGATCAGAGATATACACTTGACCACCTCTGAGGCTGAGATGGTTTCCATGTTCACGGTCGACTTTTGTGTTGGAGGATTGAAGGTAGCAGGTGGCCATATGAATTGTTGTTTGAAGTATTGTGCTCAGCGATCTAAACGTTCTCCTTTGCTGAATATCAGAACCATTCTGGCCCCTGACAAGAAGCTTCCAAGGACCCAGCCGAATGAATCACATGGAATGTTGGAAGTTTCCGACCTTCGCATCTCCCATTTCTTCGGCCTTTCGGGTACACCAAGTTTCTCGGTCTGCATGGACGTCGGTTGTTGAGTCAAATTGAGCTGTCCCGACCTGAAGCTGCCATTGTGACGTGTTGGTTGGGCTTGAGTGCTGAAATGATCTCATGGGCTACACTAGCCGGAACGTCGTTCCACAAGGTGCAACCATGCCGGAAAGGCCGAAGGGAAACAGTCAGACCAAGAACAGCGAACCCCCTTACTATGAGTAATCGTGCTACGGGGCAGTCTGAGGTAAAGTCATACTGTTCTCTGCGACAGGAGTGTGAAGGCAGTAAGCTGTTTTCCCCAGGCGACCGACATGTCCATTTTATAGAAGCAACAATGCTGCCTTCCCTCGAGGAAGGACGGGTTAGAAAAGGTCGGCCCCAAAAACCACACTCCGATCTCCAAACGGTCAACCGTGACCGCCAGTGCGTTATCCACTGCGGTCGAAATACTTTTAAAGCCAGATTCAAAAGACATTGCACAGGCGCATCAGAAATGAGACTAATTCCTTATTCCATGCACCTTCCGATTAGGCCAACCCCATTCAGCCGAGCAGGTCAGACTGTTGAGTTGTCGGCTCCGGGAAGGGTCCCCAAAGAAAACCCTACATTCTCCCACTGCCTTGTGGGTCAGACTTTTGAGTCAGAGGCTAGTGTCAGGGTCCCCGAACAAAACCCTACGTCCTCCCACTGCAAGTACGTGTTGGTAGGATAGCGTCATGGGTAAGCCTCAACCGTCTGTTCATCATAACCTCTGCTGGAGAGCGCCCGTCCGGAGACTGTGGATTAGGGGTTGCTCTATAGTTCATCAGGAACGTATCCAGCACTTCTGTCGTGGTCCCCTCCCCTTCTGCTTTTGTCAACGCACGTTTAAAGGTGTCAACGAACCGTTGAGCTTGACCGTTGGATTGGGGATGGAATGGTGAAGAAGTAACATGTGTGATGCCGTGTCTTCGAACGAATTCGCTAAACTGATGGGATGTAAACTGAGTACCATTGTCAGACACAATAGTTTCCGGGATACCGAATATTGAAAACAAATGTCGCAGTTTAGTGATGGTTGCCATCGTTGTTGTCTCCGACATAATAAAGACTTCAGGCCACTTACTGAATGCATCGACAACGATGAGGAAGCTTTGTCCGTTAATTGGTCCGGCAAAATCCACATGGATGCGCGACCATGGTTTTTCTGGCTGTGGCCAAGGCTGAGGTGACTGTCGGTTGGGTAACTTCTGGGCAGCTGCGCAACGGAAACAACTCCGACATAACTGCTCAATGTGCTCATCCATATCGGGCCAGTAGACATAGCTGCGAGCAAGAGCCTTCATTCGGCTTATCCCTGGATGTCCACTGTGGAACTGTGCTAGGATCCGTTGACGAAGTTCGGTGGGAATGACAATTTGGTCACCAAAGAGAAGACAGCCATTGACAACAGATAATGAACTCCGTCGCTGAAAAAGTTTCCGGAGTTCCCCTGGTGGACTGGTTGTTGGCCAGCTTGATTGGTGGTACTCCATTGCCTTTTGTAATATGCTGTCATTTTTGGTGGCATCTCGCACCGCGTCAAAAGTCACGGGTAGTTGGTTCATGGTCTCCAACACCACAGCACGGACTTCCGGTTCTGATTGGCTCCGTTTGCTTCGTGACCTCCGGGGTTGACTGCGTCTTTGGCTAGCTTTCCGCGTCCGGCACTGGCTTTCCTTGTGCCCACGTCGATTGCACACTGAACATTTGTGCTTTTTGTATGGACACAATCGCACAAAATGCCATTCGCCGCATTGCCAGCATGCTGAAGGAGGCATTGCTCCATTCGACTGTGTCACCACAGGAGGTTGCTTCGATGTCGTCTTGGCGATGTTGAAAGCAGGGTTGCATAAGGGCTTCTCCAACATGGCGCTGGCACTCATGAGTAATAGACTGCAGCGTTATCTCGGGAGTTTGTTCAATCTTGCTCAATAGTCTCCCCCTGATATCACTGTCTGAATTCGACTGAAGACCACATATGAAAATAAGGCACTTGAACTGGTCTTCTGTCATGGTAGATAACTTGAATTGTTCGCATTCAAGGTTGACTCTACCGGCATAAGTGATGTAATCCTCAGATTCCGTTTTCACCAGTTTCATACATTGGTAGTGAATATTAAACAAGGACGAATGCTCACCGAAAATCATTGAAAGTTGCTGCACGGTTTTGTCAAAACTGAGATCTCGCGTGTTCTTAGGCAGGATAAAGTTGGAATATCGTGTGTGTTCCGTTGTGCCAAGCTTTCTGAGCAATAAGCGTACTCTCCAGGCATCATCTTTGTGCTTCAGTTCGACTTGGAAAACATCTTCGTAACGTCTGAACCACGAATCGAAGGTTAGGCCGGCATCGGGGTCATAACCTAATTCAGTGATGCTGTTGGCAGTCGAGTTGACTGAATTTGTATCTGGAGCGGAATTTGGTGTTTGGATTTTAAGTTGCTGCGTCAATGTTTCCACCAAACGTAATTGTGCCGCTTCAAACTGGTTTTGTTGTTGCAGCAGGATTTCTTTCAACGCTTCAGCAGTTATTGTCATGATTCTGTGGGTTCGGTTGTCGCCAATCTGTTATATCTGCTGATTCGTCAATCTGTGGTATCTGCTGCTGACGCGCTCCAGTGCCTAGTTTCGGAGAGAAAAGACTCACAGAAGGGAACACAACAGCTGTATTCCGAACAAGCGAGTGAGTGAGAGAGCAAAAGTTACAACGGCCCCACGCTATTTAAAGGAGACTTTCTGACATTGATCCAGGCTGTCTGATAGGCGTTAGTGATCACCCATCAACATCGATCGTGCCTCTGTGAAAAGCCTGAACGCTGATCATATTCGGTCGTGCTTCTGTGGCGCAGAAAACACTCATCAGGTTTTACTTAATTGATCGAATGATTGACTGGCCTGGATGTTTGCCGGCTTTCCAGTTGAGCTTTTGGTGGAGCAGTAGGTTCCGGGCGTTCAGAAGTTGATTTCAGGAATCTGACCTTCCTGATAAAACACATCGACATTGACCCAGTCTATCAGCTGTTACGAAAGAAAGAACCACAAGGTCACGGGACTCGGAGCTAGGAAACCTAACGGCAACCAACGGAGTAATTGAGTCAAAGGAAGAAAGGAGAAACGAAAAACACATCGACATTGACCCAGTCTATCAGCTGTTACGAGCGAAAGAACCACAATGTCACGGGACTCGGAGCTAAGAAACCTAACGGCAACCAACGGAGTAATTGAGTCAAAGGAAGAAAGGAGGAAGAAACGAAAAAGCATAAGGCCAATCAAATGAGCCAAACCCACCCAACAAAGGAAGAAGGAAACGACCGGATCACAGCATGACAACCACATACAGAACTGCCGAATTGAATGCACCCAACCAACCAACCAGACACAGGAGGTTGAAACCATGTGGGATTCACAGAAGACCAATCAAACTACACGGCGACCGTCTCCAGAACTACCAAATACTGTTTAGAAGCTATATAATCACAGGCAGAAGAGGAGGAATTCACCGACTCAACCCTGCACTGATGATGTCACCTCGATTGGTGATGAAACGTTTGCAATCCAACTGCCAAGCTCGGCGAACAGGCCAACAACCAAAGAACTCAGCTCTTTCACATTTCTCCCTCCGTGTGTCCGGTGACCCAGAAGCGATGTTTTGTGGAATATATGGCGTGGGAGTTGCACTCAGCTTCAGAGCTGAACGCGCTTTGCTGGATTCGAACAGTCGTCTCTGCACCGTCCGGTTATCCAGTTCAATCCAGCTCAATGCCTCGGCATAAAACGCGGTGCCTGTTTGTCGTGTCGGCTTATGCCCCAACGGACTGCAGTTCTGATGCCGAAAAGGATACCTTCTATCGAGAGCTATCCGGACTCATTTGTCAAGAAAAATGAACTGACAGTGTGATCCTTGCAGGCGATTTGAATGCTCAAGTAGGCCGTCTTAGCTCCTTGGAATCACATTTGGACTGTCGATTCGGAGTCGACGCTGGCCACACGGACAACGGAGATAGACTCCTTCAGTCGTGTACTGATCATAAACTGTTTCTGGCAAGTACGAACTTTCAACATAAACGTTCGTACCAACGGTCACCAATTGCTCATCAACTGTGGACCCATTTGGACGATGTGGCCGTCAGCCACCGGTGGAGAGCCACAATTTAAGACTGTCGTTCATTCTGGGGCACACCACTTGATTCCGATCACGCCGTGGTGCATGCACGCCTACAGTTCTTTTCCCTTCAGACTCTCGCAAATTAGAAAGATGCTATTTCCATCCAGAGCAGCTTTTGCGAATTTGCGTCACCTGTGTCGTAGGCATGGCATCAGCTTATCCTTCAATGGTCGAGTTCACAGTGCTGCAGTGCGCTCCATACTACTATACGCATCAGAAACCTGGTCGTTGCGCGCTGGGGACGTCAAATAACTTTCAGTTTTTGACCATCGGTGTCTTCGGAACATTGCCCGGGTCTGGTGGCAACACTGGATTAGCAACGCTGAAGTACGTCGAATGGTACTTGGGAGAAATAACTCACCCTTGATAGATGAACTGATTAGACTGCATAGGATGAGCTGGCTTGCTCCTTATGCCACTTGACCGATTTCCTCCAAGGATTCTTTTTGCACAACCACGTGAAGGGTAGAAATGAGCTAGAGGCGGCCAAATAAACGACTTGGTAGCGAAGTACAAAAGCCATTACCAGCAAACTCAGCTGCGCTAGCCACTGCCGTCTTCCTGGATGGGGACCCCGAGACGGGCCATATCAGTGGTTAGAGACATTTTCAGACATGGCCCAGTCGCGACCTCTGGCGCTCGTACATCCAAGCCATTGCCTTCAGTGCATAGCTCCCTTTCCAGCCCTCACTTAACAGCCCATTGACAGTGCTGTATTTACGCAGGAATTTATCAGCTCCCGCCTGTAATGCTCAACTACCTATCCCAACTCCCTAACTTATCGGTGAACGAAAATATGGCAGCTACAACCACTGCGCGACATTTACGCGGTTCTTGCAGGTGATAATGATGATGTTGATGACGAGTTGAGTTGTCGTTGTGGCTAGGAGAAATCTATTGCCGGGTCTCCAGTTAGGCCATGGCCGTGTCAGGTTTCCATTGTTTGGATGAGGTTGGCTGGGTTGAGTAGCACTGTGGATATCTTTTCCTCTTGACCGTTAATGCCCCACACAGGACGTTCCGACAGGCGTTGGAGGAAACGTTTCTGATAGTTTCGCTCGACATCTGGGTCCACTTGCTTCTCAGTACCTCAACGGGACGTGCACATTTTGTGCCTTCCTGAAAAGCGCGATGAAAAGCAGCCACACAAGTTCATGGTCTAAACCCAGGCTGGTGTTCCAGCGGGGGTTCCAGGCAGTGCGCGACGATCGCCACCGGTAACTGACGGCGATTCGGTATATTTAGATTCGGGGGTGTTTTGTTGGTGGGCGCCATGTCATTAAGAGATTTCCGCGGCTCCGGAAGTTGGTACTGCAAAGACAGTTTGTAATAGACTTGGGCGAGATGGCCGAAGTGGTTAGAGCGCAAATTTACTGACCGGAAGGTCCGTGGTTCGAATCACCTGTCGAGGCTTGGGAAACGTGGTAGTGTCCCCGCCCTCGTGCTTCCTTCGGGTGTAATGGCAGCTAGGCGCTGGAAGGATGCTATAGCCGAACGCTTTTTTAGACATGCATCTATCCGTGCGTCTCGTATCCAACCCAAGACGACCACCCAATCGGCCCCCAGCAGCGGTTAGTCTCCCCAGCCGAGCGTTCATGTCACCAGCAACTACAACGGTATCTGACCTTTTATTCCGTTGTAAAGAAGCACCTAGAGCACCATAAAATCTGCCTTTGGTGAACTCAGAGCTACAGTCAGTCGGGGCGTAAGCAGACAGAATAAACAGGTAGCGAAGGACCTCGCTTTCGAGATTCTTTCACAGTCAATGCCAAGAAAACCGCACAGAGGCAGCTATCAACGGGTGTCCACTCAATTAGGGATGCTTTCGCTCGTTCGCTCAATACAACACCCGCCCCATCATTTCTAGCTGTATCTTCAGAGGTGTGCAGCCGGAACCTGAAAGAGAGCGAGGGGCATGCAGTTCAATCACAGTACTTGTGTCCTGTATTCTTGTTTCTGACAGATAACATGCACCAATGCAGAAGGAATCCAGAGTACGAGTAAGAGCCACCTGTTGAACCGCTTGATTCAGTGTGCGAACGTTAGAGGCGGCTAAGCAAACAGGCTTTCGGTGTTTGAAGGCAGACGTCAAAGTGTTTAGGGTTGTTATTGAAGTCCGAAATGCACACTGTAGCTGAGTGTGATGCACTGTGGGCAGAACGGTCAGTCCTGGTGCTTGGACCTGCGGAGAGAGTATTCAAATTTGGGCGGGTAGAGTAGGAGAGGGAAAATGTAAAAGCATAAGAAGGGAGGCGTCAGCAGTAGCATGTTTTCGCTTATCTCCCCTGTTGTGTGCGGCGAGTAAGGCGACCAGACTGATGCCGGCCGATGTGGCATGAAAGTATTGATAGTTGTAGGTATCATGACTGTAAGTGGGCTCGGATACTTCCGGGCGTCCAGACCTACAATGGAGAATAATTAGAATCCTCGACCAAAGCCCTTGGCTCAAGATCCTGACCACAAAGCAGCGGTGTTTGAGGGAGAACGCAATCGCATCACTATTTTTTATAGAAAAATTCACTACACATGTTCTAACTCCCACCCTGGCAGGCCAGGAGACTTACACAGACCTCTAACTATCGACCAACCTGATGTGAGAGACTGCGAGCATCGCACGAATTTCAACCTGGCAGAATGCCCAATAACCATAAATCAACATTGCGCCAAAAGCCTGAACAACGCCACGCATACCGCCAACGAGTAGTCACGATTTCTGTTGACTATGTGGATATATTGGCTTGTCCAGTTATTACTTACCATAGGGGATGCCCTTGAGGTTCATAAGCACCCCTTGTGCTATGTATTTCAATATCTCCTGTCAGCCTACACAATGGTATGTTCAAAGGCCTCACAACTAATGCAGCTCGTCAGTTTTGTCATCGGCTTTATTATGGAGTGCGCACTCCGAAGGACGATTGACATCGAAATCACGTCGGAGAGAGACTAATAGATTCGAATTATGCTGACGAAATCGTTTTACAGTTTGGCGACTATTCACCCTCGCAAATGCTCTGCGCAGGCTACTGGAGGTGGTAACAACTTCGGAAGCGCGTTTTGCCCCTTCGCAGTGCGTAGTCTTACTTAGGAATTTCCTCTCCTTTTGTGCTTCTAAAACTGCAGGATAATGAACTTGAGTTTGTTAATCTAGCTACTTTTTTAGCAACTGAATAAGGTTTGATTGGACTGTAACAAAGATCAATGCACGGATAATCAAGGCGAAAGGAGCGTTTCTTCGGTTTTTATCATTTGTGCCACAAGACACGAATTTCGCTGAAGCTAATGGGCCGTGTGTACGTTGGACCTGACGGTGGTATGAAAGACGAGGTCAACGCACGAATCTTAAAATTCGGAATTGCATGTTACTGAGTTTCAAAAACCGAGCGGGGGGAATTCATGTACGGCTGCGAAAAATGCCGATTTCCTGACAATCTGAGGCTTCTTCAGGCCGAACACCGATGCCGCAGAACTTTAACTAGATTCGGCTCAAACCATGGAATTTGGAATGAACTGGTCGCGGTTCTGGTGAAGCAGAAGCTACTTCACCACAGAAGTACATCCAGTAGTACAAGCTAAGATGACTGGGTCATATTGCGCATGTCGAGTAGCCGTCTTTCCGAGAAGAGCTTTGTTTTCTGTACCTGGTTCGGATTGACAGGAACCTAGTTGTAGACCAAATATGACATGGAAGAGTGAAATGAAGAATGGTACGATAAGTCTGGTGCTGTTTTTCTTCTAGGATGAGGTCCTTGTAACAATCCCTATACTTGGCTGTAAGCACTGAAGGGTGTGGAGACGCACCGATATCAGTGGCATTCATGCCAACTTCTTTCTAAATTGTTTCACTGACTGGAAATGTAGAGACCTCGGATGTTTGTCGTAGGCTAACCCTAGGTCCTCTTTTTTATCCTTGATTAGGCCGGATGAAGTTCGCGAAGGACTTCGAGTCAGTCACACTGACATTGCCTTAATCCGACATGGCGCTCAGGTGTATTTATTTTAACAGTGTTTAAGGGTGCACATACCTAATTCTTGATTGTTTCCTCTAACGATGTGGGACACTAAATCGTTGCGTTCCCTCTTTTTCGGACCCTTTACATCCTTCCATGATTGTATTAAGCGCCAGCTTTTATGTATTACTGTCAGTGATGGTGATGAACCGCACCAAAGTAGCATAAAGTATGGGCTTTGACAAAGGGCGTTCTTTGCTCTAATGCCGCTCGATTTCATAATGGCGCATACATTGGTGGATAACGGAGTGCGACTAAACCGTAGATAAAAATCAAACACAGACTACACCAATGACGTTGTCTTGTGAGACGGCGGCTTCGACAGTTCTGAGGCACCGTAAAAGGTCTGAAATAACACTGCGGAAACGAAGGTGTTTCAGACAGCTCAACCGGCGTAGGAAAACCAATTATACTGTGTTACTCTATTTTCGAAACGATAGAAGTCTTAATCCACCTTGTATCTAAGAGAGAAACCGGATTCGAAGTGAGAAATGGAGGGCATTTTCCTTGAAATGGAGGTACTCTGTGACTTGTTGTGGAGATTAGTCCTCAAAAATCCTGTCTACCGAGTTGGTGTTTGCTGTGTCCCATTTTGTGGATTCGACACCTGACCTCTTTGACGCGCAGTGAAGAGTGTGTAATCCACTCTATCTCCTTCACCACTCCGGATAAAGAATCTCTCAGTTTGCCTCCAGTAACGTGTTCGGGTGCATTCTTTGTAGCGCAAAGTGAAGATGGCTGTTCCTCCAACTTCTGGTTTGGATTGGCGCTGACACTCTGGAGGGTACTAAAAATTCTGTGGTGGTCGATTTCGGATTAGAGTGACTACGGGTGGTGTTCATTACAGCTAATTGAAACGTGTTCCATCGTGCCGTTGATCGCCGTGCGTGTAGAGTTCTAACGTGCGTCATGCACCTAGCCTGATTATTCTATCAGAGAAGCCCACCGAATCCAACTTCCAAACCACGTATCTTCAAAGATCCCACCATATAAATCTCTCGATTTATTGCTCTTTAGTTTTTGATCATGTGTTAACGGTTGATTAGTCTTTCAGAAGAAGCCCCCTGCATTGGGTGGTTCTCTACTATTTGTGACTGATCACATTTTTTATACTTATATGGATATGCATTATTCGTATTCAATGTTTGCTTTCCGGGCTGATTCTCTGAAAATCCTGGGTTAGTCGACTATGTAAATGAACTAATCTGATTTTAGGAAAACGAACCTTCGACATTTCTGTGGGTCACTTTCTGCTGACAAATTCAGTCAGTTTCATCTTGTGCGTACCGAGTGTATGTATTTCTGACTTTACATACCCAATCGATCGGTCTTAATTTTTATCATGTTGTTTATCATGTTTTAACCTTTTTCCTCTCTCTTTTAGGCTCTTGTGAGCATCTGATTCCGCAGCTGGAAATAATGTGGTAGAATCAGATCGTCACGACGTTGATATTTATGAGCAGCGCCGTTTATGTTTTACCCATGGCAAAATGCCCAGCAACCTTGAAGAGAACTGTGGTGTTGAGTTTACCGAGTCCGAGAAGAAAGGGAAGAAGAATCGTTACAGTCTGAAAAAATTCTTCATACCAGTCTGTTACGTCTTACTCGCTTCACCAAGTCTATTGACTCAGACGCCGATAAGGATAGTGACCGAGTAATCAGTAGTGAGTTGGTAAGTCACAGCATTTACTGCTTGAAATGGGTGTGAGTTGCCGGATATTCCAATAACATATCATCGAATAGGCAGCATTTTATTTGGTCTTCACTGGTAAAAAATTCCAGCACGTGGGGGTAATATACACGTAACTACTAGCGTGATGTCAGTCGGCATACTATTTGGAGACTTTTGCATTAGAGTGTGCATCCTTCCTCACAGGACACAACTTTTACAGATACAGTTTCTAGGGGACAGTTAGCGACCAAGTCACGAATGCCTGGTAAGCTTTCAATACTTCAACTCACAACTAAGACATGAGAGCTGCAACGCAAACCGACACAACGGTGGGCAGTGCAGCACGCATTTAAATAAAGGGGAATATATTACGCGGTCGTGAAGCCGGGTAAATCATATTCTTCCTTACCGACAAAACGTGAGTATGCACGTTTTCAATTACAACATACATTTGAAGTGTGACTAAGAGTGTTCATATTTCGCGTCCAGTTAGTGTCGTGGCCCTTGTGTAATGATGTGTAAAAGTGCTGTTCGGAAGTACAAAGGACAAGCAAAAAGGAGCCGGAGTTAAAACGATCGAGTCAGGTCAGATCACCCAACGATACAACTTGATGTGGCACAGAGGTAACACAGATGGGTGCACCAAAACGTGAACAGAAATCCAGTTGGTTAACTCAACAGAATGCGGCTTGAGGTCGGACATCAGCAGGCTACTATTCACTAGCATGCGCCCTCCCCTTAAAGGGCATTTGTTCGGGTAAAGGTCGACTGAAACTTGGTGCCGATTCATTACGTTAAGCTGCAAACTTGGTACCGGCTGGGTGGCAAGTTAAGGAATCCAGCAATAAACACACTGTATTTGAGGAATCCACCATGGTGGATTCTTGGCCAGCAACCGGTTCTCCTTTAACATGTCCTATAAACGTAATGACGACACTACGACATTGTGAGCGCAACCACCCCCTTGAATGAAAAAGCGGACACTCCCGGTCATTACTAGGTACCACCAAATCGACGCACGCGCTGTCTGACGATCATCGGATTGCCTGGAATCGTGCTTCCCTTGGTGTCGCACATGGATCTGCTAGTTTTGGAGAAGTGACCTCGACCCCGTGTCCGACGAAGCGGTTCTACTGTCCCGTTCTTGTCGCCTCTCAATTTGCACTTGCGTGTATGAAAACTAGAGATAGATCCTCGAACGAGGGCCGTATGGTACCGAGGGCTTACTGGTAAACAAATTCTTATGTTACTATATGATTATTTCCCAGATACAAAGCAGGTAATGCTCCGGTGCTGACCCCTTTCGTAGTAGCTATTCTCGTATTCCCTCTAGTTCAGGATAGCGCCTCACATAGGATGCTGGATTGCGTTTATTCTGCTTGACTTGGGAAGCCGGAAGCTCACTGTACGAGGTCGTTTCGACCATTAGGTTGACTTTGCTTTCCTTTAAGAGGCAGGAGTTCCTAGTCTCGGTTCACAACGCATCAAAGAACAATGCGCAGAACCATTCCATGTGTATAGTAGCTGCCCAAATGATGACTCAGGTGTAGTTGTTGCCCTCAACAGACATGCCCTCGACGCCTTACCTTTTTTAGAACCAGATGGCACCACCTTTCACTTCTCTGGGAACAAATGATCAGTTGGCGAGCTTTTCCATTTTCAATCGGCTCGTGATATCTATCACTTTATTCAGCAACCGGAGAGTTGTCTGTCTCCCTGGTACCCCGATTTCTGCCACTGTCCTTCTCAAATGGACTTCATCATCTTGGGAGCTTGATGGCAGTCGTCTTCTGAATATTGTAGAGAGGGAGCAGAAGCAGAATATAAATGCTGTTAAAATCATAGCCTTGTACGTGCATGGGTCATACTTAATCTTACCACAAAAAGGATCAAGATCCCACAGAGGGTCTCCAATCCACAGGTGTGATCACTAGCCAAGCTACCACTTCCTCCGATCCAACTCATCTCTGTCAAAAAGTCCGGGCTCCATCTAAAAGCATCCATTCAGACAGCGAGATTGTGGTTCGGTTGATGCCCATCACCCTACTGCATTCTTACTCTTCGATTTGACTGCTTTATGACAAATCCTATTCCCCTTCAGCTTTTTCATTGTGTGAAACTCATGAGGCCTTCGTCTGAAATATCTCGTTAAGTCTTCACCGTCACATCTGCCTGGATAAGTTTCTAGTCTATCAGTAGCCTAGGAATCTTGTTCTCTGGTATCATTGTGTGTGTGTTGTATTGTTTTCGTGATCGATGCTGCAACCGCATATTGTATGCTTGTCCCACTAAGGTTGTCCAGGTAACATGTAATTTGCTTTCCTTTTCGTGAACGGTGGGTATTTTTGCTTCATCTACCTTCATTGTCCACGTGACAGCTATTGAAGTTTGTGAATACCATCTGGGGAATCGGTTATGATGATCGTGGGTGCCGACATGTCATCTGATTCCCGTCGATTTGGGCAAACACCATTTAGTCTACACAAAACTAGTAGTTTATGACCATCTAACGCTGATTCTGGCCATTGTATACTCGTCTCTTCTCACGCTCCTGCTAAACAGTCGCACTGGGACGTCGCCTCACCAACCTATTCCGCCTGCATCCACCATTGTCTAGCATGTTTGGACGTGTAGGAGCGAATACTCTATCACTAAGCTAAGAATATGGGTGCATTCTTAGCTAGGTTACACCCACCGTTGGCCGAATTCAACGTGCGAGTAGCATGTTTTTGACTCAGAAATTCAACAACACGCCAGCGCAGCTACCCTAACATAGTTACTTTTAAGGAAACACTCGTTAAACCACGTTATTTCTGTAACGGGGTAAGTTTGATGTGGATGGCGAACAACGTGTATTAGGGGTGGTAGAACAAGGAATAAGAGAGAAGAGACTTTTTTCCAAACGAATTACGGATGTATCATTCTAACTGGTGAAACTAAAGAGGATGTATTATGCGGACGGTGAAGTGAACACGTAAATTACACAGCCCTATAGTGTCTCAAATCCCCGCGTAAGCATTTATTGTATCTCCCTGTTACTTCCTCTGGACGTCCGTCTAAGTTGATGTTCACCAGTGGGGCAGTGTCTCGGCTAACATTCTTGGTGTCTTTCTTCGGCAAACTTATCAATCTCACTTCACGTCTAAAAATTTACTCATCATGATTTGTGTTTGATTCTAGTAGTGAAGCCTTCCCGAGTCATTCTTCAATCCTCGGCTTGCGGCAGTGAAGCATCAGTGTTGAACACTGATGTCATGCTGTCGGTGACGATGATGCCTCGGCTTACAGCGCTTTCTTTGCATTCTTTCCTCACACAGAATAAGACTAGTAATGATGCGTTCAACAAGATGGTCATCCAGCAGTTAGATGCACGTCATCCACCAGACAGACACCTAACGTTTTCGGCGTCGCCGGAGCTCATCACCGCTCCTTTGTGTACCGACCCTATGGCGTTATCAGAAACGGAACCAGATGCGGGTTCAGAGGTAGGTTTCTCAAATTTCCGGATTCTTATTTGAAGCAAGCCATAGTACATAATAACTATATGAAATAACATCATAGTGGTTCAACGAGTTCAACGCACCAACCACCTACTTATGCAGCATTCAGTCTACCATTCAAGCGTCGTTCTCTTGTCTTTATTACACTTTTCAGCGTGAGAACTTTTAAGCAGACGAAGCAGTATACTACCGTTTCACGTATTCTCGATACTTTACCAGCAAACGTTGGCCGCATTGCTGAAACTTCAATTCATTGTTACGATGTAACTCCAATCGGTCACAAACTGTAAGAGTCTCCGTTTTTTACTGTAGTGAATTGCACCAATTCGTTGACTGAGGCCTTCTCACTCGACTGGGTCCCCGACTATGTACAGTCGGGCGCTGTTGTACAACGCTAGAAGAACTTGCTATGGTCGGAATTCTAAGTGCTCTTTGTTTATCATGACTGCCTGTGAACTAACGAGTTTCGCGGAACACCTTGAATGGAGAATTAACCACCCTTTCCCCCATCAACAGTAATTAGCCACCCACTTGAAATGACTTCGAGCTGTTTTGTCGAGCTACTTCAATCTTCTGTGGCAATCAACTCTGTCGTTCTACCTAGACACGCCGGAGTTCAAAAGGTAACAGTTGGGGCTTCGAACCGGTAGGCTGACAGTGGCTTGCTGAACTGTTCAGTTTAATGGACCTACCATGGAAGGCGTTTTTTTCGTGTGACCGCAACTCCAGTTATCAGACCGTTTCGAGGCGATGAAGTAGATTCATAGGAAACTGACGAGGGAATCAGTCTGCTGTGTATTACGGGCAAACTTCAAACCATTCCGACTCATTTCTCACAATGCAATCATTTTCTAAAGTGAGTTAAGAATAATGATGGTTTGTGGAACTGATCCAAACCTGAGTGAACCAAGTGGAACACGGTCATCTTGTTGAGTTACATAAGGCACTGGTGCGTGCACTCGGCTTTACCGTGTCTTTCGCTTTGTGGGGTTGCGCTTCCAATCTCGAATGATCCCACTGCGTTTGAGTATTCATTAACTGTTTGCGTTATTCAATAAGTTACAGTGGAAATTTCTGCGATCCACATACCGGCCCAACCTCTGGATCAAACTAGTGAATAAATTTCCGTTTGCTGTATGGACAATTTACCCAGTTTATTTGCAATTGCAGAGGAGAGTGGGGCGTTCTGCTTAGAAAGGTACGACATTGAGGTGGAGTGTTACTTGATTCCACAAGTATTATAACTAATAACCGGTCTTGAAATGCTGCGAGTATCTTTGTACGTTCGCCATACTGCTGGGTTTGTTGGGATTATGTGTATGCTACACGCCGCAAGTCACAGTGGTATCCATAAGATTTCTTACGATTAGCTTTATGGCCACGTTTGTAGCGGGCCTACAGGGAATTATGCAAATGTGAGGATATGCACGTAGTGGCGATGGAGGTGACATGTGTGGAAAGTTACTAGTTAGCTTCTCAGCTTTGTCCGGCCTTGTTTATTGCCGGGTAGTCTAGACTTAGGCGTTAAATTGAATACCAAGCCTGTCCTGTCACTCATCTACTTAGACTAATAACAACAAGTTTGTAAGTTGTCAACACGGGCAGCAGCCTATCTCAATGCGTTCAACCGTTAATCGCACCCAAGCCGTCCAACTGCAAGCGCACGATGTAATCCACCGGACTATGGGAGTGGAACAGTACGTGAATCTATTTAGCTCAAAACCCAAATTATCTAGCTTCAGATCATAACTGTCTGCGGTTTTTCTGTTTCTGACCAACGGGGTTTCACTGTAGCCCGATGAGCTGCGTTTCTGCATCCGGCGTACTATATCAGTAAGCGCTGGTCATTGCGTAAGGACTCCAATTGAAGAACGCGTGCAATCGGTCCTCGTGATGATTTGCTGTAGAGTTGCACGTTGTAACATGCATAGCATATCTACACGTTCACCCACTCATTTCAATGGTGACAACTTTTTTACTGTAAGCAGCGAGGCTTGGTTAGCATGCAACGCCCAATCGATAAAAGGGTCTTCTACGTTTCATGGTTGGATGAATCCCCGTAGTGATATTGTTTCTGTCTGTTCATAGCCTACTACGTTTTCCTTTGCACATGTCATTTTGCGGATTCCAGTCAGCTATAAACCAGGTTAGTGATTGTTCCTATGCCTCAACTAATTTTTCCTCTCAGGTAGATTTAATCTCCAATGTGGCCGATTGGTGCTTACCCAGCTTTTTTAACTTCTGCAAAGTGACGTAGGAGGCAACCATGATCGGGACTTTCCTTCCGGTGTATTCCGATTCAAACACCGTTTTGTGTTCGTAGCTTCTCTATTCACCAGGTACAATTATGAAGTGGTAGGCTGCACGTATCATCCATACCCCGGAATTGGTTTGTCAGTCGAAAATGCCATCATAAGATTTCGTGCATGAACGGGATCGGTAGCTAGGAGCACTTATCTGAAACTGTTTTTCGCGCACTTACATTTGACTTCACTTGGTCGAGGTAAGATGTATTCTCAAACATTCCCGGTAAGGTACATACACAAAAAGTTTGTCAGTAATATAGAGAACTATGCAAAAATACCCTTAGACGCATTGAGAAGTTTTCGAAGCCTAGTCATTCTATCTGCTGAGACCACGTTTCGTTCAGCTGTAGCACCCTTTCGGTGCCTATCTGCCATTTAACCAGAAGGAAGCACGAGGGCAGGTTGCCCAAGCCAAGACAGGGGAAGTCGAGAGGCAGAGGTCGGGTTCGAACCACGGACCTTCCGGTCAGTAAATTCGCGCTCGAACCACTGAGCCATTTCTCCACTTTTGGGGAATGCAGAAGGTGTTTATCTCGGATTAGTCTTTGTAGGACGCAAAGAGCTCCTCCAATGTGCTGTTTACTTTATTTCATGTGTTGTATCCCATGTGTATCCTATGCTGATATCATTTACCTAGTTTACCGCATACTTCTCATTTCGGTGCATCAATCGTGTGATGATATTAGGCGCATGTAACCTCTTTACAAGGTGCGCTTTTTCAAGAGGTGTTGCACCAAAATATGTTGGTTACGAATTCCAAATATACCAGTTCTATATCAGTTCTATTCTTACCCCGGCCGGTTTGATCAAAAGTGTTCCGTCTGGAGAAAGCAGTTCAATACTGGAAAAAGTTTGAATCGATTAAAGAAGTCATCACAGTTCAGAAGGATCTGGTAAAAAAACTACCAATTGTTTACCAAGCTCTTCTGAAACAGTTCACTGCTGGTTTCGTCCCGATTTCGACTCATCCAGTCTATGTGGCAGGGTTGCTTTCTTGATTTTCTTATTCATGGTTCACACCAAATCCCAGTACCAGGTGGTCACTGACCTCACCTATGCATATTGCTTATGTGAAGTGGTTCTTGTTACTAAATTTGCCGAGAGTGTTTCCTCGCACGATTTGTCCCCAACATTTTCACGATCTCGCACCAGCATCACTTGCG
Organism: Opisthorchis viverrini; assembly: GCF_000715545.1. NCBI lineage: Eukaryota > Metazoa > Platyhelminthes > Trematoda > Opisthorchiida > Opisthorchiidae > Opisthorchis > Opisthorchis viverrini. Next base: position 568,945 of record NW_008751958.1, read on the forward strand.
TTCCACAGTCCTCCTTCTGTTCCGGTGCAGTTATTCTGATAAGTACACACCAAAGACAGAAAGCATTGGATGCGATTTCGCTTCTCATCGGGGCTCATCAGCACGGCTGCTATGCAACTCAGGCGGGACGCACCTGAACTATCTCGTTTGATCAAGCAAACTTGTCCACGCTTGAGCGACTTTCAGGATACTCATGGTGGATCAACTAAGTACCGTGCTGTGGATTTACAACTTTTACAAGAAGAGTAATCTACGGCTCTACTGGTTTTGGTCGGAACTCATGAGACGTATGCAGTACAATTCGACCGCCTGAAATTCTTGTTCAGAATTCATACTCCTAACCCAAAGTCAAGCGTTTCTGGAACTCATTTGTGCGTGGTTCAAAATGCATTCAGATCCTTCAAACCATGAGCAACATGCCAGTGAATAAAAAATCTCATCATCAGAGCTGTATTTATAGTAGTTCCCGTTTGTTTTTTTTCTGATGTGATCTTTTGTTCTGTAAAATTTGAATTCGAGTCTGGTTGGTTAGGCGTTTCAAATTCCATCCTGAAAATACGGCCCTTTGTGATGTAGAGAACGAGGATTCAGTCGTACAACGGAAGAATTACATACTTATAGCTTAGTTGTGCATTTCAAGTCATTGCTTGTCGATAAGAATGCTTTACTCTCAGAGTGGCGCAGGTCGAGTGTTGGTCAAACTTTGAGCTGGTAGAGGGAAATCATATTAACCGAAAGCGGTTGTACATATCAGTTGAGGGTACCATTTGGACGCTGGAATGGACTCCTTTTCTATGATACTGTGAATTGTGTTGATCAATATATACTAGTATGAGCAGCTTCAGACCGCTTTCACCCTTGAATTGCATTTGAAAAAGCAACATCTGTAATCGTTTCCTGAATATTTTGCGAAACATGTCTTACGCTTCTGGTGAGCAAGGCCTACTTTTCCCTATACTTGTTGCTCACTCGTTAGAGGTGTTCAGTTGGACATTTCCTACGTACGCAAACTTAAGGGCACGCGCTCTCAACTCTCAAGCAGTGGCTCCTGGTGCTCGGGCAGAATTTTTTCATCTCTGTGAACCGCAAAAACGGATCTGAAAGTTTCAAGATATCAGTTGAGGTTGCTGTATCAATCTCATTTATAAACCCAGTATCCACATTATTCATAGAATGTCACTCAAATTTCGGTCTTGAATCCTTTTGAGCTCTTGTACTCCAGGTGCTCACAAGCGCGCGCTTCTCTAATTGTTCGACTCCACAGCTCATTGTTGAAGAATACGAGGAATCTCTAACCCATTTTGCTGACATGATCCTGGAGACCCTGAAAAATTCTGGCCAAGCTTCTGAACCGTCGAAGTCACAGGATTCTGGTTCAGATCTCTCAGTGTCGCAACAGTTGAGGCCTAGTATTCCAAGTGTGTCTCCTCCCAATATGGCTGTTCCTTGGTTGTTGAATATGCTCTCTGCCCGTTCAAGGGCTGACATAACTCCCCCGGCAACAATCACTGGATTACATCGAATTCAACCGGGCCAACATGTGGAATGTCTGAATTCTACGGGTATTTACAATGAACCGTGTGATGCCAAACCAGTTAGAGCTGACGGGTCAAGTGATCCGACTGTAATCTACACCTTCTCTAGCCTTCAAAATCAGCTGATCGATGCAGTAAAAGATCCATACATTGAGGATTTTCGAAACTCCTCGGAAAGCAGGTCAGTTTTTCCCCGCCTCGCATTTCTCCTGTTCCCCAATATAACTCGTCCAGCACTTGTTCTATTTGGTCTCATCCCATAAGACGGCTTTATCAGTGTATGTTTTCTAATGAAGTATACGCACTCAAGTTTACCATCTAAGGCTTTCACTGGTGGCTACTTCAAAACAGTGTCGCCACGGGAATAAATTAACTCAACTCACAGGTGAGATTACCTCCTTTCAAGCTGTAAGAGCATGTTGTGCAGATCATCCCAAACCGTGGTACTTGAAATTTTCGAGTGACCACTTGAGGGTGAAAGGAGGAAGGAGGATATTTTCCGCTTCAACTCTTTTACTATAAACTACGCAAATTCCCGAAAGCTTTTCTTCGCTTAGAGATCGATACTAGTAAGCTCATGGACCATCTACAGACTCCGGTTGATATCGATCATTGCGTTGGAGAATCCCAGAGCAACCTAAAACTTAGGTGTCCGATTTCAGCAACCCAGTTCAGTTGCGTTGGACTTTCCCAATTTATTATCAGTGGCTGCTCAACTGGAGTTTGAAAATATGTGAATGGCCCGCCTGCAAATCGGGTTTATTGATCACCGCTACAGACCTGCGCTTTTTCAGAAATCTGCAGATGGTTTCCCGGAGCCTGGTATAGTGTTTCATGCTAACTTGAGGTGGTGTTATAGAAACTGGACAACAAGACTGTCGTGATCCGTCGCGAGTCGTCACTCTACCAGGACCTAGTGGCAGTGAAGCGTCAGTGTCAACACTTATGTTGTTGTCTTTGATGATGTTGATGGCCTAATCGTAAGCATCGTGATGCCTTCACCATACTTTAGTTCTCGTAGGCTTGAGCATAATACTGTTCGGTTAAAGTACCAATCAAGACTATATATATATATATATATCTATATATATATATCCCTGTAAGAAT
>NW_008751958.1:572026-619947 GCF_000715545.1 Opisthorchis viverrini
GGCATGCGTAGCACATGACCGAGCCATCGTAGTCAATGATGCTGGATGTTTTCTCGGATTGAGGTGTCTGCAGCACAACCAAATGCCCGTTTTCTAATCGCCTCGTTACTGATACGCTGACGCCATCCGAAACCAGCCACGCTTCTGAGGCATCGGTGGTCGAAAACCTTGTGACGCCTCACATCATCTACCCGAAGAGGCCATGTCTCGCACCCATACAACAACACAGCCGCTATACGTGGGAACGAAGAAAGGGATGATAATGAAATTTGAAGTGCACTGGTTCCTTGTTACCAGTTATGTGTGCGCTGCTGGTTATGATTCTGGATCTTTTCAGAAAATATATTCAGCTATTCATGATCACCTTGCTTAGTTTCTCATGCGGACTATCATGACGATCCAACAAAGATTAATCCGGCGGTCAATTCTTTGAAGCATTTTCGCCGTATTATTTGTTGACTAAACGAGGCTCCTCGAGACTTACCTTCTTTAAGGCGTTCCCCGCCCATCTCATCAATATTACGCTTGTGGGACACGAGTGTTTTCTCTCACCGGATACTGCTTGACGAACTTCCTAGTTGTCCACATGTTGCTCTTACCGTACATGTTTAGTAGGCACGAGAAGTCAAACTATTATCATTTTCGGTGTTCTCGCGAAAGATGATATTTCCGTCCTATATCACCTGTGGCGTTGTCGTGGCATCAACTTATCCCTCAAGGGTCAAGTGTACAATACTGCGGTGTGCTCCATACCATTATACGGGTCAGAAACCTGATCGCTGCGCGCCGAGGACGTCAAAAGTCTTTCGGTTTTTGTCCATCGATGTCTTTGGAGCATTCCCCGGGTCTGGTGGGAACATTGGATCAGCAGTGCTAAAGTACAACGGATGGTTTTCGTTAGAAATAACTCGCCCACGATAGATGAACTGATCATACTCCATAGACTACGCTGGCTGCTACGTATTCCGGCCGACCGACCGACTTCCTCAAAGGGTGCTTTTCTCACAATCACGTGGATGGTGGGAACGAGCCAGGGGTGATCGAATAACAAATTAACAGCGAAGCGCGAAAGCCATCACCAGAAAACTCAGCTGGGCTGGTCATTGCCGCCTCCCTTGGTGGGGACCCTGAGACGGGTCACATCAATGGTAAACGACATTGTCAGTCGTTCCCTCAATGGTGGTGGTTCATCCAAGCTTATTGTCTTCAGTGCATAGCTCACTTCTCTATCCCCCCATCTAAAAATCTACTGAAGACCCTGTATTTACGCATTAATTATGTCGGCTAACAGTTCTAATGCGCAGCTATCTATCCCACCTCCGGAAATCATCGGTGAACAAAACTGTGGCAGCTAGCACCGCCGTACGGTAAGTACGCGGTTTTTGCAGCGGACGATGATGATGAGATTTTTATTATCTGATACTCGAAGGACCCACGTTTCTCATTTATAAACGAACACGAGAGAGACGGAAGCGTTGTATACTCGTCCTTTCAGCGACAATTTGATATCCTGCGGATACCATGGATGACCGGGGTTCAAACACAGCATCCAGCTCTTAGGACCACTGGTACTGAGTCAGCTTTCTAGCTATACATATTTCCTAACGATCTTCAGTGTTGCTCCGTGGAAAGAAGTGGATGCGTTTGCTAACCAGTCTAGTGCCGTCACTTTACACTCCCGTGAAGAGTCTATGGTTGAGGTAGCTTGTTGTACGGGGGCACTCACCGCCAGGATTGTGTACTGTCGGGATTATAGCTAGTTACCGGTGGAGTATAATGGATGTCAAAAAGTTGATGAGTCTGATACCACCAAAGCGACAACAGTATCTCAATCAGCAGTTATTTCTCCAACAAAGCAGCAGCAGAGAGAGAGTAGACTTCAGATACGGTGAGCGGATTTAGGTTGACGGTCCACAGCAGACGTGCGTTTGGTTGGGTTTTGGCGGGGGTATATGCGGCCAGTAGAATTTTGACCGAACTGTCATGCTCAACGTCCAGACTGGTTATGGGTTCACTGATTTCTTCATTGTTTCGTTGAACTGTTTTCGACCTTTCCTTCCGCTTGACTGGTGAGTTAAAACAGTTTCCTTGAGTTTCTAGAAGCGACTGCCGTTTCCATCTCGGCCTCACCGTCGAAACATCACGCTTCATTTTCTCCCCTTGGGGTATCTCTCATTCGTAACTTATGAGTCGGGCGGCATCGCTAAGCGTTTCACTGATTACATTCGTGTTCTCCGTGGTTCACGCTAGTTTGTTTACCCGGGGTAGGCTTTGATCAGGTTTTCATAGTTGCACGGCGTACCAGTACGGTGGGAGCTATCAAGATTAATTGATCCGATTCGTAATGAGTTGACAACACCTGAGTCCGACGACGTTCATTTTGGTCCCCTTATTGTCGTAGTGGACCATCCAAACACGTCTGCTCACTTGCAGTCAAGCACTCATCTGTCAGGGCACTCTGGTACTCGAGAAAACATTCTTCCGTATCGTACGTTGGTAAGTTTGTTGGACAGGAAAGCTGTCTTCCTTTATCCCAGATGACGTATTCTGGTATCTGGATGTATGTAAATTTCAAAATTCTGATTTTTGAATGGTTAAAATGTATGTCAGCATCAACCCAAAATAGAAATAAAAAGCGTCGTATGTATTACTGATGTGTTCCTGTGCTNTATATATATATATATATATATATATATATGCAGATGTTTCCTGACAATCCTCATCTTGCTATTCACATGCTATGTGCATATTCATGGGCTGATGCTGCCATACACTGTGCACTAACGAACGGTGACCTGAAAAGTTTTTAAACCACCGGACTATGCGAGCACTCAGAAATTTTCTTGTGAATGGGATGGAGGTATTAGGCTGCTTATATTCGAATTTTTTCCCGTCCCCTATTTTAGGTCAGATTTTTTATTGGTATGCCCATTGTCGGGTTTCCACATTCCTGTAGACTACCAAATAAGGCTTCGATCCATTCACTCAATCTTGAATGACGATAAATGCTAATGTGCTCTCTTTAACAGAGTAACCGTCTTTGGAGGTCCTTTTTTATGGATTACTATAGGTCCAAGGTTTGTGTCGCTGAAATTCGTATTTGGAAACATCAGTTACTTTGGAAACGAATGTTTGTATATTGTGGTTACTAAGCTGTCTACCTGATGTCTTCATATAGAAGATCCAAAGGCACGCATTTCGCATCATGAGCTTTTTGAAGGGGAAATTGCTCCTAGTAAACAACTAGAGTAGTCTTAGTTGAAAGTTGGGGATGGCATATCAAAGGAAGTCAAATTCAAGTCGTATTTCACGGAATTTCAGTGAAGTGATCTCACGTGAGGGATGATGATAACAAAAAAATAACGTATAGTGAAGGGACAAAAAAGGCAAGACACAGCTTCACATATGTTTCGGGTGCGTTGTTTTCTCCCTTAATTTTATGTCTTGTGGGTTACTTGGATGGCCTCAATGTGTGAAGGTATGTAAGTTTCCTACCATCATTTAATTGATGTTTCTTCAACCGACAACAATCAATCTCTCCATGACTTCATCCAGGAAGGAAAAATCCCCCCCTGTGGCTGATTTCTGACATATGGTGCTATGCCCTCGTCATTACTTCAAATCAAATCATGCACTCGTACGTGGAAAACGATAGTATGGACGTGGGATGGTCATGCGTATGGCTTGTCCAGGATAGACCAGACCCATGACGAGTATACGAGTACCGTATACCGGCGTATCACTTGCTTGTTTATTGTCTTGTTCGTCGTACTAAACATATCGCAATGTGAATACTAAAGCCAGTGTAGTCCGCTCGTGTAACGAGCTAGAAAGTCGTATGCCAATCTCCTCAACAGCGATCCCTCTAAGCCACTGTGCCGCAAGGTACACAACAGCGTCCTGTTTTACACGATTTAGCGAACGATGATTCCCTGCCTTGTTGAAGTCTGATAGTTGTTTTCCCCTAGGTTTCTATCTTGTGAGATTATTGTACACCGAAAATAATAGGTGCTGCGTGAGATGGGCTTGAAGAATGGGTAGAATATGGGAGATATCAAGTCGATGGTTGTCCCGAAAATGTTGAAATATGAAAGCTGTTGCAAAGTTTGTAGATAATTATAAGGAATTCACTGAAACCTTAGGTATCCCTGATGTTGGAATCGCAGTAAACGGAAGGCTAACGTTTCCATGTCTCGGAATAGCATCCACGCATCCCTTCCTGCATCTCTTCCCCGATACGACTCCCGGAACATGGTCTTACATGTCCAACACAGAGGACTTAATGCGGCCTCCGGCATTGACTGCTCACACTTGAACGTTTTCCATCTAGCGATAACGGAACAAATCCGATCTCACAGAACCCGCTTTGTTTTCAAGCACACGAACGCTTTCGTCAGCAGCTTCATTCAAATGGTTGGTGATTCATGTAGACAATGTTCTGGGTAATAATGCAATGGACATCGTTTAGATAGTGTATGCTTCGGTGGTATAGATTTCAGTCGGCATTTTGACAGATAAATCAAGCATTCTATGTTTTCACAGGCATCTAGTCCCTCGCAGCTTTTTCAAACCCAGCTACTTTCTCATCCTGCTTTGTACACTATCTGGTTCAGTAATAGATTTCAATATTTTTTACGAACGTATTTCACACTAAGGTTCGAATCCGATGTTGGTTTTCCTCCTGTTCACGAAAAATATCTTGCTTAGGAATCGGCTCCAAGTTGATGGAAGCTGTTCTTCGCAATTTTTCAGTTAGATTTAATCGGGCTTCCAATAAGGTTCAATTTGGTCCACATATATGTGTATCATTGACGATTGATCGATCTTTTCGGTGTTAGGAAATCCAAGTCACTGCGCCAATAAACCGTCGTTTGTTAGCCACAATCCTTGTCGTGCTTGGTTTTATGCAATTTGAATTCATCTCGCGTTTTTAACTCCTTCACTGTACTCTTTACTGTGTCATTCTCCACGTTGATTAATGTATGACTGCTGACTACCGTTAATTAGTAGCCAAATTGCTGAGGTAAATTTTCGTGTATTTGAGTCTATGTCTTCGCAGACAAAGTGATGAAATACTGAGAAGTGTTTTTTCACTCATCGATGTATTTCATGCTTTATTCTTTCTGGTTTACCTGTGGTGGAGACTCGGTTGTTGTTGCTTTTATGAGATCCAAGCGGACATTTCGTAAAGCATGCACAGCAGATTTTCTGTTAGGTCGAACCATTTGTATTACCCGAAAATGCAACCTTTCGACCTTCTCAGGACAAACTAACGTGTCTTTCTCCAAATTCTGTGCATTCCGCCCTCTTCAGTGACCACTTTTCAACTTAATGTTCCGTGTGTTCACTTCCGCCCTATGAATCAACAAACAGCTGTTCATTCATTCTGTTTTTCCTTCTCACTCCCCCCTCACATCTCGCGTCTGGCTGCTTGTCAGCGTAGTTTTGTATTGTCGTCTTCTGTCAGCCTAGCGCAGATAGAGATTGTACTACCAAACGGTGCGGCTGTTTCTAGCCACCATTTGTTCGTCTGCCACCAGCCGTTTAGAGTCATATTTGTGTTCAACGCTAACGCAGTTATGGTCTGCTAGAGCCTTGTGTCACCGCACCATCTCGGTTGACCAGATTCAATTACAATCCATGTAGAACGAGCGTTTTGGGTGGTACTTCATCGCTTCGTTTTGTTTTTTGTTGTTTCCTACGCCGACATGCCGCTCTGCATCTTTGCCTTAACGTTTGGGAGTCGCCGACATGGCGGAAAGGACATGTCGTCCCAGTTGGTAGGGGATTGAAAATTTGTATGTGGTTGTCAGGCATCCGAGTCCGATCTGCCTGTCAGCCCCCGTTAGCCTGAGAAATTTCTTTGGGGTACAGACGACTTACACAAAGCTGACTTAGTTGTGTGACAACTCACGCTGTCGTCCGGGACGCTGCCACCGTTCAGCCATAGGTGGTCCACCACTCCAAGCTACTAGTCTTTATTCCGTGAGCTCTAATAATGCTTTGTGAGGAAAAGAGGATATCAATGAAGAAAACTCCGCTATGTTGTGAAATGTGGTTTCCAATGATGTTCTTACACGAGACTTCTGACGATGACATCCGTTCATTTCTACCGTTTCGTTCAATAAGAAAACCTGTTACAAACGAAAATCGGTCTGCTGACAGAACATACAGAAGCATAAGTTTGCACTGTGCACAGATGTACTCTGAGATACGGGGCCTCTGGTTACGTTCCTTAATTTTTGTCAATGTCTGGTTCCTACTGTCGTCAGTGCTTGACACATAAGTGGCACCAGAACAACTGCTCTGCGGACGATTGTTATCTTACGATAGAAGCAACCCATTAGTTGTGCATTGTGGCTTTCTTAGTTGGTCACTTGGTATGATGGTGCGGATACCTTTAGTTAAAGGAAAAAATTTTCCGCTGGGCTTGCGACCCTATTCTTGTACGGAAAACCGCCTACGGTAAGCTATGGTAAACTTTTCTCGTGTTTTTCACTGTCCGTGGCAGTAATTTGCGTAGTTTGTCTCGATTATTGTGTAAAGTGGGTCAAACATCAGTTGTTTGTTTGCCGTTCATCTAATCCGTACCGAATTAATCAAGTCAACAGTAGCTACAGGGTCGCACACTGGATACGTAAGTGGTTTAATCCACTTTACTCCATAACTTCAGTGGTGACTGTGCAACATTTGATCAACTGAATTTTCGGGTCATTCAAGAGCTTTATAACTAGAACGCTATCTTCAGTTAAAACTCTGCTCGTAACGAGGTAACTGTTACAAATCAGCCCGCCAGAAAGCTGTACGAAACCTTGGAGATTGCTACGGTCCGAACTTCTCACAACACTTCGGTCGCTATTTGTTTTCCGGTGCTCAGCCTTTATCAGTTTAAGGCAAGGTTTATGTGTTTTTTGTTTGTATCTCTATTTATTTGAATTTCCCTTAGGTAGCTGGTCCGCCGCAGCTTCGTGGGACACAGCAGTCCCCGTTCCCGTGGAGGGTAGCGTTTGCTGAATCCTAAGGAGGATGTAGGGATCTAATCAGAGCTTGACTGCTTAAGGTAACGGTAATGCAGTTATATAAACGATTTGGCTCACACTAGTTGCTACACGGCGTACGATCTGGCTTCATCAGTGGAATGGTTTTCCGAAAGGACAGCGGTGGCATCCGCTGAGGGTGGAATTCTACCCAAAACCCCTATCTCTGTGGTAACATAAGATGTTAAAAGCTCTTAGAGGGTTCTTACTAACTGATTCAGTTAGCACCGTTGTACACCCATTTAAGCATGTCTTATCGACTAGGAACTACTTGCTTGCCCTAATTCGGCCCTATCTCGCCTGGTTTTTACCGCGTTGCTTGATGTCTCAGGTTACGGTTTCCGATGCAGTAGTGATAGCTTGTTTGACTGTCTAGCTCCTTGTGTACGAATGCCCATCCGCATAGGTTCGGTCCAGCGCTGACTGTCCGCCTTAGCGTCGTTGGAGATTCCCTTCGTTCACACCTGCCAACACATTGATCCGTTTTTGGCTTGCAGCGGATGAATCGATACCTCTGAACACGATTGGAAGAAAGTACCTTTCAGAGTAATTGTCGATTTTCACGTTTACAGTCACCCCGTTTTCAGAATCTTGTCGTATAACAGATGTTCCTGAGGAGCATGAAGCTGCACGTTGTCGTCACAGGTAGTTTGCGTTCCGGCGTAAGTAGGCGAAAATTGTCAGCTCTGTCGATCCTTCTTGTAAATTAGGTTTGCTTCCAGTGAAGTCAAGTCCTATATAGAGCGCAACTCCGTGAAACGTATTCACGAGGCTAATAAGAGTTTGATGTAATGGAAACGCCTCTGAGAATGCATGTGAACCATGGACATCGTTCATAATTACAGTAACGTCCCATGATAGGCAGTTGGAGCTGTTGCAAGTTCGGTTACCGACAAGGGGACAGCAAGGACCATTTGGCGATAGCCTAATCCCTTATTGTATAGCCATTCTGGTAGTCCGAAGAAACTGGAAAACTGGTGACCACGCATTGAAAACGATAGCTTTTATGGCGAAGTGCCACTGACTACATGATTGAACATTGTCTGTCGGTGTCATCAACCGTTGATGAGTTGAGGTCCACGGTCCGCGTCCATGGAGGTGGCAGTTGTTAGCCCCACCTAGTTTAGTGATTAGGGTTTTCATATTACACTCTGCCTCATGGTCGTATTCGCTGGTCACAGAGCTGGGCAAAATGTGTTCTAAGGTTCACCTCCTTCTAGTACCTTTCCTAAACGACGTAACCAATGAAGCTTAAGTAATTCGTCTGTCGTGAGAGAATTCCTTCTCAAAACCATCTTACCCACCTCAGCATTGCTAATCCGATGTTACGAGCAGACCTGGTCACTGCTTCGGATGCAGTGATCGTCAAACACAGAGTTTTTCAATGCATTTCGTGCGTGTGTGTGTGTGTGTGTGTGTGTGATAGACATCGGACTGCCTCTCAACACACCTAAAGAAGCTCTTAAGGTCTGCAGTACAACTGCAAAAATAGAAACAAATATTGTCGGTTGGGTTGTTTGCGAGCGTCGTGTCACGCATGGAGGTGGCGTCATCAGTGCAAAATGGCTTTTTCACTCATCACTTATAGAACAATGATGAAAAATGTATAGCACGTCACTGTACTTTGCAGTTATCCGGTTTTGACGCTATTCAACCTGCTGTCCCGAAAATTGACCGATCTCCTTTACACTTGTCAGCACTTTAATCTTTCGGGGCTAGACAGTCAGTGGTTAGAGCGCGAATTTACTCACCGGAAGGTCTGTCGTTCGAACCTCTGCCTCTCGACTTCCCCTGTCTAGGCTTGGGCATCCTGGCAGTATCCCAGCCCTCGTGCTTCCTTCTGGTAGCATGGCACCGAAAGAGTGTTACAGCTGAACGATTCGATTCGACTTTAATCCTCATGCGTGATTGTCAGCTACGCACCCAAACGTCACACCAGTTGTATCAGTTCGTCTCTGCTATAGACTTCAACACCACAGAGAACTTTGACTGCGTGTACTCCGTGGAGGGGCGTCTAAAGAAGGGTTTCTTAATCAGATACTAAATGAGAACAAAACAGCTACTACTCGAATATGTGAAGCCGACGCTAGCTTATCGACCATCTGACCACCAGGACGTTCCATGAACTTTGACGCTCAGAATGAATAATAATGATAGGGTCCCGTTGGTATGATCTTCTTACTCGTATAGCACTCGATATTAACACCACGTTCTACTTTGTCACGGGTCACCCTTTTTCCAGAAGAAAGCTGCCATGGCCATCAGAAACTGATTGACACTCTATCATCCTGAAGTGTCAAGTTTCCTCCTTTCAACAATGGTCATTTGCCAAAGTGGAGTGTTTGCCGTAATAGATATTCCGCTTTCTCTCCCTGCCTCTGTGCAGTAGATAGTGCTTTCAGGGACTCCAAAGTCACTTCACTGTGACGATGTTTTCCTGAAGTGCTTGAACTGGTCGATACGACTAAATAACGTGTCTGTCTTTCCTATTGGTATCGGGAATTTGAAAGCTATTTTCAAGTACGATCGAAAAAAATCTAGGCGAAAAATGGTTAATGAAAAGTTCACTGTAAGCCATCGATTTATCGTCCCACTTCATAACAAATTTGATTAATGTGACGTGAATAGTTTTCACCCACCCTCGTGCTCAAGAAACTTAGTGCTTTTTATACACGTGTCTGCACGTGGTGTACCGGCTACATTCATTCCTTTCCCCTTTTCTCCTAATTTGGATTCTTAGCCGGTAAATAAATAAGGAGCCAGGTTGGTCGAATACCATTGATTCACCTGGCCCACATACTTGTGAGAAAAAAGTATATCTAATATGTTTTTAAATCAATTTTGTGTACCTGCGCATATGCACTTGGTGACTGCGCGTATGCGTATGTGCATCTTTATCGCTGTGTCTCAGACTGCCCGTAAGTGTTTCATTCCGCATGCTTGATTGTTTTTTGCTCAGTGTGATCGCGGGTCAAAGCCAGCTTGACTATTCACATGAGCCTGGGGCTCACAGTGGATTGAGTCACAAAGTCACGTGGGTTTGTGTGCATGCGTGCGCGCGTGTTGCTGTAGCTAGTGTTCTGGCAGTTATAAGCGAACCAGCGCTGTTCAAGTCACATTACCTCTCGTGCGATAGGGTGCATCTGCGTGCTGCTAAGCGCATCGAATTCACCCACATACTTGGATAGGATAATCATCGCCATCACTGACTGCTTCGTACCCATGACGTCGGCCGCACGACGACAATATGGACCTATGACACATCATCTACCGGCCTCCTCCTTACCTTCGGAACCGGTACGATTTGTACAACCGATCAGGCGGTACAAAGCTTTTAATCCATGTGCCCGCTCAAATCCACTGTCAACCATCCGGGTGAATTTCTTGCCAGCGACTGGAAATTCAACCAAAGGAACCCAGCGGATCTTTAATATCCAGAAACACGGTTTACCCTTTACCCAGATGCATCGAAGGTTCGGTAGCCATAGTTCTATATCCCAATGGCTATATAATCGTGGTCCAAGTCCTCCACCGTGTATCCCAGAGGAAGAAGAAGAACTAAGCAACGAATGTGCGCCATCTGAACAAGCTACGGATTATTCGCCACACAGGGAATATGAGACCTTTAAGTTTCCAATCAATCGCACCGTGACATTGAGCCCGTATGATTCAAATGCAAGCGAAATTGTTGACAAGGATATTGAGAGCACTGGAATTTACTGGCCAGAAACTGAAGCTGTTTCTCCGCCCATTTCTCCCACGACGATGGAGTTCGTTACTAAGCGGCCGGCTTCAGCCGGGGATTGTAGGCAATCTCCAGCGCCTGGACCAGTTGCTCATTTACAGTCCAGAAATCGTACCACAAGTTTATCTGACCCACTTTCTATTTCACTCAGTAATGATTTACGTGACCGCACGTGGTTTGGATCGGGCTCTAGTTTGATTCTAGCCGGTCTTCAATCTCCTCCCTACATGGGGAGTAATTTGGGCGCTCACGAATGTTCTCATGATGATCCGTATGGAGTTGTTATCTACTCAAATATCCATATTCCGTTGCGCACGTGAGTCCGATTTGCAGAACTGACTGTTCTCAGTCCAATCATTTAGTGCCATTTTCGATAGTTATGTTGCCCACCCTGACAAATTTATCTCGGTTATTTACTGGATAGGATTGCTCCCTTACACTCTCTTCAGGGCATATCATATTCCAGCCCGGTGCAACGCTCGTATGTCATCCTTAAAAACTCAATCGTAGTGGTCAACAACACACACTGAGTTTCTCTGTCACATGGAATGGAAATGCTGACATTGTTCGGCTAACAATCCCACCGAATAACAACCGGTTAGGAGGGTTTTCATAACTCATTTGCCTATTTTTTCGCGGAGAAACGATCAGTAAATCACACGCAAAAGCGTCGTGATTTTAAGTATACAGAGATTGCCTGGTTGTTCTTTTCTCTAGAATGTTCTGCTCGTTCTAGTATCCCATTACACCATATATTTGGTTCATCATTGAACATTTTACATGAATCCGCATGAGACACACTATTCCACTGAAGAGTCCACAGCAAACACCCTTCAACCGAATGTTGGGTTTTTTTTTGTCCCTCGAGCGATCACTCCTCATTTTTGAGGGGCGATTTTCCCCTGGAAGATATACTGTGAAACTAATAACCCCCAGGATGTTTCAGAAAACTGGTGGGAATTTTGAGTGGTGTGACTTCTGCAACGCAGACGTTCGTACAGGGGACCTCTAAACTACCCGAATGCCGGTTAAACTCTCCTGTCAAATTCAGGTTCATATCCAGAGCCGTGCATTCCAAAAAATATCCAAGTTGCCTTCTTCATCACATAAGCTACCCTTTTGTTTCCTGGACTCGAATTTAATGGTTGATTTTCTTAGTGTTTATGCATTCTATGCTGGTATCAATAAACAATGTACTATGTGTTAGTCGAAGCAGAGCAGTCATACAGAGCGGTGATTAGCTGTCACAGAGCAATGAGGAAAGAAAGGGACGGCGGTGATAGGAATTGAGAGCCAGAAAGCATGATATCCCTGAATAGCGCAGTCAAAAGTAAGCTATGATCACTTTGAACAATACACAAAGAAACACCTCTGTGTGTTATATCGGAGTAAGACGAACCCATCTGCATTGACTCTGCGGTTTGCGTGAACCCTACTAAACGCGTGCCTAAAGAATGAGATTGCGTTCGGGAATCACAGTGTGCGTGCCGTTGGTATAGGTTATGTACTGAGATTTTTATTGCACACAAAGAGGAACTCATGAATTCCAAACAGGAACTAGCGAAGGTCTCGCAGTATGTCGCTCGTTTGTTTGGGCCCCGGTTTTTTGTTGCAGTGTTACAAAATCTTTGCAAGCGAGATATTTAGGTAGAAAATAACGCTGTCCTCCATAGACCGTGGTTGATATCTGTGGCACGTCTCCGCAGGAAGCTTGAATGCTGGTGTAGGGATTCCTATTCATAGCCACTTTGTCGCGCACACGATACTGTCGGCTAGCTTCTGCATTATCGTCACGACCAAGTGTTTGAAAACGGAATTCGAATAGGTAATATCAGGGCAGACATTGGAAATGTGAACTCGGTATTTTCGGCGTTTGTTGGTTTGTTTTTCCCTGTCTACCGCTCTCGAACCTATTTGTCGTTGCTCTTTTTCCGGTTCCAAATATGTTCTATCTGCTCATTGTTTTCAAGGGATAACGATGGTTGTCAGCTAAGTGGTTTTGAGTTTTGAATCTTGGGACTTTTTCTCCTTATTCCAGGCTGGGTTCTACCCTACTGATGTGGATTCATCGTCCCAACTTGTTTTGGTCTGCGCACTTCCCTCTTCCGGTATTTCCCATTTCGGTACTGACGTCATCATACGCATATCAAAAAAAGGAGTTTGATTGTTGCCAAAGGGTTACATGGCCTTGGACTGGCGACTTAGTCCATTTTCGCACTGTTCAAGAGTGGTGATGCGTAGAGTGGGAATCAATGGACTCATACTACATAAAACTTTAGCAGTGTGAATCATGTTTTTGAGAAACGTAATGACTCTGCCTCATAGCAGGTTTCACCCGGTCAAAAAGGTCCTCTGTACGTGGCTATTTCGACCATATTCACCTAGTTCGTCTATATCAGTGGTGCAGCAGTTTCAACAAGTACATTCATTTGCATAGCAATTTGGTTTTCATAAGAGACTCAGCTGAATCTCTCGTGTACGATTTTCTTCAACTGAATGTGCTGCGCAACCTTGTGAGTGGTTACCTTTACGTATAGGTTATGTACTGAGATTTTTATTGCACACAAAGAGGAACTCATGAATTCCAAACAGGAACTAGCGAAGGTCTCGCAGTATGTCGCTCGTTTGTTTGGGCCCCGGTTTTTTGTTGCAGTGTTACAAAATCTTTGCAAGCGAGATATTTAGGTAGAAAATAACGCTGTCCTCCATAGACCGTGGTTGATATCTGTGGCACGTCTCCGCAGGAAGCTTGAATGCTGGTGTAGGGATTCCTATTCATAGCCACTTTGTCGCGCACACGATACTGTCGGCTAGCTTCTGCATTATCGTCACGACCAAGTGTTTGAAAACGGAATTCGAATAGGTAATATCAGGGCAGACATTGGAAATGTGAACTCGGTATTTTCGGCGTTTGTTGGTTTGTTTTTCCCTGTCTACCGCTCTCGAACCTATTTGTCGTTGCTCTTTTTCCGGTTCCAAATATGTTCTATCTGCTCATTGTTTTCAAGGGATAACGATGGTTGTCAGCTAAGTGGTTTTGAGTTTTGAATCTTGGGACTTTTTCTCCTTATTCCAGGCTGGGTTCTACCCTACTGATGTGGATTCATCGTCCCAACTTGTTTTGGTCTGCGCACTTCCCTCTTCCGGTATTTCCCATTTCGGTACTGACGTCATCATACGCATATCAAAAAAAGGAGTTTGATTGTTGCCAAAGGGTTACATGGCCTTGGACTGGCGACTTAGTCCATTTTCGCACTGTTCAAGAGTGGTGATGCGTAGAGTGGGAATCAATGGACTCATACTACATAAAACTTTAGCAGTGTGAATCATGTTTTTGAGAAACGTAATGACTCTGCCTCATAGCAGGTTTCACCCGGTCAAAAAGGTCCTCTGTACGTGGCTATTTCGACCATATTCACCTAGTTCGTCTATATCAGTGGTGCAGCAGTTTCAACAAGTACATTCATTTGCATAGCAATTTGGTTTTCATAAGAGACTCAGCTGAATCTCTCGTGTACGATTTTCTTCAACTGAATGTGCTGCGCAACCTTGTGAGTGGTTACCTTTACGAAAATATACCGGGGTATCTCGAATATCGTACCAACTGAAACATGAGGCGGCCTTTGCGTAGCATATTCGGTTGAAGAGTATCATATATAAGAGTCTCTCGTGGAAGCCAAGTTATTTTCCTTCTTATTTTTTGTTGAACTTTTTCATTCATTGTGTTCGCTAGTTTTCAATTTTTGTATCTGCCACCGTAAGCTTTTTATGGTTGAAACTGCCAGAACAAGTGTCTATTAGAATTCAGTTAGATACTATTTGGCCGCAACTGTAACCTCTATTCTTGTCCACGAGGTTAGCAGTTTCTGTTCGGTCATGTTCTGAACCAGCCTTGTGTTCAAAATATTTCTTCGCCTCTTTTATGTCTATCTTCAGCCCGCGTTCAAGTCTATCGAATGTGGTTGAATCGGATACCCGCTCCTTACACATCCAGTCTTCAGATATTCCTCTGGGACACTCACTTTCTGGGACCCACTTAGCCACAAAATCTGCAGAGGCAGTAGCTCGACCAAAGTCTACCGGCAGCCGATCCGATGGAACCATCCATCTGGCTGGCAACACTTCGCCTCCCGTTTCCCAACAGTATCAACAACACCAGCTTTCACAAAAGAACCGTAAGCTTCGTTCTGTTTACCAGTTGTGCTCGCAATTTTATTCACTCCTTTCATAGCTGTATAGACCTTTCATTCAGTTTGACACGACCTTCCTATAGTTTTGGGGGCTTCAGAGTAGTTTGTTTAGAAGCAACACACTACTCATCAAGTGTTGCAAACCCTTCGACACTCTTCGACCGGCTTCGTCCTTCGTGGGGCTCATTAGGTATGCGCAGTCCGTGAGTTTCCGTCGGCCTTATGTTTTGCTTGAACCCAAATTGGACGGAATTCGCCGAATACTCCCAGTTGCACACGAATTCGGGAAACTGAATTCGGCCGAATCCCTCATTCATATCCGCCTCTGGCGATCGCTTGTTCAACCTCGAGCTGCTGTCTGTTATACTCTTCCCTTTGTTGTAATCAACTCGTATGTTTTAATTCGTCGACTGCAATACTCTGTCGCGAAAAACCATCATGGGTTAATACCCACTAAAGTAGACCTCCATTTTACAAGTGTTATACAATTAGTGGGGAAATATATACATTTGAAGATCATGTTGGTGTCGTGAGCTGTTGAAGAGTTCTCAATAGCCTAATGAGTAGTGTGTTCCATCTAGGAAATATACTGCAGTATTTGGGATACCGTTATAAGCGGAAGATTAGTATATATAGCGGAACATTGCAGTACATCCAGTTAAAAAATATCACAACCGAGTAATTCAGCTGCGATTCAGTTGAGTCTCCCGTCTAAACTAAATTGAAGCACAATTGAATGTATTTCACGAGTTACATAGAATGTTAGTTCAAGTAGACGGAAACTCTGGGATCGTCTACGGTTGTCCAGTAACCTCATGGGTAGCGTATCCCATCAAGGCTATACAAGTCATTTCGAATTTCACATTTTCTCAACTAAGGGTTTTCTGGGCAGGGTAGGAATACAAGTCCACGTGAATGCCTATGGTTTGTCACCGTTCCACCAAGTCTTTACCGTATCTAAGTCCACAGTACGTGATTTTCGGCAACTTTAACATGGAAAGTTGTAGAGAACTGCTGCTTTTAGCGGTAAAGTTGCTACATTTGATTAAAGACAGTTCTGTGCCAGCGATTACCTATTGATGGGGTGTCCCTTACTAAGGGATGTACAACTTGACTAATCGTATCCAGATTGTATTGCCAGTCTGTTGGACAAGCCAATCGTTCAGCCGATTCTGAAACTTCACTGAGGGAGCCTTTTCGTTCGACAAAACGGCTTCGAACTTTGGAAAAATGAGACTGGGAAGTGACACCCGTGTATTGATTTTGCTTAACCGTCTGATTTTGTTTCTTAAGAATGGCTATGATGAGCGTCTAAGTGTTTGCTAACCATGAAGTCAAGACACCCATGTAAATTGCACCGCAATTAGAGATGTGTTGCAACGACGTGAGGCAGTAAACTATCTCGCCCACGTCCCGGAACATGACAGGAGAACAGTAAATCTCATGGGGATAGGAGGATAACGAATGTAGTAGGCGATGAAGAACGGGGCAATATACCGGCTTATAGGGCACCTGTTTGGGTTGGTGACGGCGAACAGTCGCGGTTATTGGGTGACCACCAAAAACATTTGTGTAGTCTGACAATAGTGAACCTACTTTGTGGGCTAGTTCCGTCGAGTGATGAAGTGATCGAATGCAAAACATATGCTAGGTTATTCGGTGTAGAGCGCAATTCCCAGTGAGCCATTTAGCTGGAATTTAAACCTAATAACATCACACTGTCAAACAAGTTTAAAAGGGCAGCGGTCATTCGATTTTTCAGGTTCCACTCCTTAGTCTGAGCGATTGTCCTGTGTTTGTCAGGTTTGAGTTTTGCTGTTTCTTGAACGGGGCTTGAATTCCAAGATTAACCAGCTGACGCTTTCTGAAGAGAGTTCAAGACGAACATTTGTACGACAACCGTCTGCAATTAGTACACATGGCAAGGATGACGCATTTATTGTGGAATTCAACCGGAAGGTCAACACGAAACAAATCATGCGGATCAGGATCAAATCAGCTTTCTTGGAGCACAGTTTACTCCATTTCTCCAGAGTCTTCTCGACTCAGGAATTTTGATGGATGTGCAAACTCCCCTAACATCTAACGGAAGTTTTGGGCTACAACAGGGGTAGTTTGTGTTCTCACAGCATTTTTTTGGTCTTAAAGCGATTGTCTAGTCAGTGTGATGTTTCATTTGCTTCCCGTAATGTTTAGGGATGGTGCGATTCTATCACCGTCTGAAATTAGTGGGGTGCTACCGTTGTATACGGTGAGCAGGACTATAGGACTGAGACTTCATCCAATGGATTCCCATTCTAGCTACTACTCTGCGTGATGTACAACAGCTCGATGTATTTAACCAATGGCACCCTCCACTGGCCTTATGTGCGTAGTCTTATTTCTCTTAATTAAAACTTGGTATGATTTTGAGAAACCGGACCACATGCCTGTGTCTTTTGGAACTCGTATGAAATCCTACATTTTGTTTGTTTTCTCTCCATTTACGTAGCTGGATTTGTCGACGGACCACGGGGCAACTCTGTGATTGTACATCACCCAACCAGTCCATTTGCTCGCGTGCCTCGTGTCCCAACCGGTGAACCGAAATCTGACTCAAGTGTGGATATTTCGAAGTTGCATTCATCACCCTCTCCGTCCGAAAGCATTCCGTCTTTGATTGAACCGATTTCCGGAAACACTGAACAGCCTTGCGTATTTCAATCTACTTTGGGTACTATAGGATCTTCCTCTTCTCAGATTGTCTCCACATCGGGATCGGAAGCACCGCAAAGTGAGGGTAACATTTATGTTGGACTTCGTATGAAAGTAATCCAACTTCTATCCGACGTTCATCCTCATCCTTAGTTTTCAGAACTATAAGTAGCTGTACCACCGTCCTGAAGCAGTATTGATGTATAAGTTGCCTTAACTTAATGGCATTTTGATTTAAGTTGATGCACTCATACTTTGTAAGCATCGAGGAGCTCTCATTCGATAGACCGTGGTTCTAATTAAACGCAGTTAATAAAAAAATGCGGGTTAAACTGAAGATAATGAGGTAGTTCTTCCTCTAAAATCTTCTACCTATTGGAGTGGATGTCGATTTATCTTCATTAGTGGATGCTTCCACACTGGCTTGTCATTTGGGCGCTGTTTTGTGTGATAAGCGAAACGTTCCCACCATTTTCCAACGATTTTGTTTTTTTTGTAGCTCACGCACATTAGTAGACTAGTAGTCTGTCGCTGTTTCTGATGATGATGCCACCAGGTATCCGTGAGTAATCTGAAATTCACTCCTGCATGATTCGTGATAGATCGGCTTCGGACCTGAAGCAAGGCGAAATGAGTGCCACTCCCAATGCACTATCACTTAGGATTGAGGGTTAACAATTGTCATCACCGGCTACGAAGCTCCAGCTGCATGTGTGGAAGTACTGGGGTTCTTGAGTCTACCTTGGGTTTTAATTTTAGCAGCCCTGGTACTTGTTCAATGACTGAATACTACCCTATCCTCCCCGATATAACTCAACAAATAGGAATTAGATTAACAGGTTTTCACAAACGGCTCTAATCTTCTAGTTTTGTATCCTCGATTCGACAGATGTAACGAGTAAGTATGGGGTAACCCATTGGTTTGCGTTCTGTTTAGTACACACTGTCGGCAGTAAGACGCCTCGCTTCAGGTGTTGGGTGGAAAGACTGCTATATCAGGCGGCCACTTCATCGCCTGTTCCAGTCCAGCCGTTGCTGGGACAACGCGGTACATCAGATTAGTTATCAGGCCGTGTTTGAATTGAAAAAAAATTAAGGCTCTGGAAGGCGCTGTAATCCTAAATTCCTTCGCTTTATTGGTTGAGCAGTTTTTGCGGAGCAAATTAAATGAAGTTGCCAACTGTATTCTTTTCACGAATTTTTCGCCCTTCTACGTTGTTTCTTCTTCTACTAAATCCCTTGCCTGTTTTTCGTTGCAGTGGCAACAGACTACACAGTTGGCGAAAACTCTTATCCACAAACCGAACTGTCAGCGAACAATTTAACTGTTCGTTCGCGCACTTCCGATGCGCATCCTACCTATGAAGAGGCTTGGGATTTGAAAATGACTCGACAACTCGGATTCGGCATCTCTCGTTTGACACCTGCTTTTGACAAAACTCAACAATGCACACCACTCTCAAACCGAGAATCGAAAGCCTGTATTCAGCCGACGGTTGCCTCTTCCAGTAATTTAATCAAATCCATTAACCCAACCACAACGTCTAGTGTTGGCCGTGCGGTCCCCTTCAGTTCATCTCTCAAATCAACGTCGCAACAAGCTGTAAGCAAGCCTCGATCGAATAGCGGAGAACGTCAAATTGCTGCGCTTTCTTCGGTGCCAACAGCTAGTGAGGGAGTTATTGGGAAATCGTCTCTGCAATCTTACGAAAATCGGTTGTTTGTCGAACAGCCAAAACGGACGGAGTCTGCGCTAACACATCAGGTGAGGTGCACATCACAATGCGTGATTTCATTTTTGACTCAGCTGACGGTTATTTTCGCCTTGTTATGTGTAGCTGACCGTACCGAACTGTTCAGTGGTTGATTGATGCCGCGGTATGTCTTTGGTTCTTCAACAGTTACCTTACAATATACTTATCAAGTACGTTTGTCACTTGCCCTAAGAACAGCTTGGGTAGCTGCCGTATTCTGGGACAGGTCACAAATTTTTAAAAATAGAGGCATACGTTTCACTTGCGCGATCTGGTACAATGCCGTCATCCTCGGTGTGTTCGGATTGCTCTTGGAGTTGTGATTCTTGTCGTTTTACTCGGTCATTCTGATGTTTGTTAAGCTTTACAGTCTTTAGATCACTTTTTTTCGAAAATGCAGTACACCGGAGGCGATCGTTGAGTTGACTGGGGTTTTCTAGTTTTAAAAATTTGGAATTCATGCGATATTCAGCTCCCTACTGATCCGCAGTGGTTGTGGACCCTGGTTGTCCTTAGTTTTCCACATGGCCTCACACAGATTTAAGTTTTTGATGTTCTAATCCGGACTGAAAGGGGCGACGCATTCACGCTGTTCACTGTGAAGTGACGCATCGTTGCATTCACTCAACCAAAACCCCTCATTGATGCTCTACTACATTCTTTTTGAGGTCGACATACCCGCACTGTGCACCTTTATCGGAATTCTCATGACTGCTTTTTCCAGTCAGTTACGTAGCAATCAAACATGTGCATTGATCAAACAATCGGTTGTAAATCAGCTGTAAATCAACGCACCAAAGCTATGCATCCATTACGGCGTATGAAGAAACGACCAGGTGTAAAATACGGAGTGTTCCTAACGAGTGTGAACTAGGTCTATCGATAACAGCCGGACATATTTATGGAGGTTCAGTAACGTGTCCGACTAGTTCACTTCAGGACTACCATCTGTCTGTGTTACACTAAAGAGACACAATATGTGTAATCTTCGGGTGTGCGTCAACCTACATAGTCCCTAAGATAAACAGCGTCGGGATTCCGTTTCCCCACAACTTTCCCTGCGAATTACCTAGAAGATATTTTTTGACGTAGACTCTACATCACCGGGTGTGTGGAAGACAGCATCCTATCCAAACCCACGAGAGCAACTGTTGGTCATCCTATTCGTACGCATGGACTTCAACAACTAAACGCCAATTCCCAGACTTTTTCACATCCTTGTCTACATTCATTGAGCGAAATGTCTTGATTCCCATTTTATTTGTATGCCCTACGTTTCTGGTATTGGTCTGCCGCTCTTATGGCTGTGATCAGGTGCCTAATGCATGCAACGAATACGTGTTCTGCTAAGATCATCTGGTCGCTTTTTTAACTTTTTTTTTGGAAATCCAGAAATATGCAGTGGGTGTTACGCTCAAAATTGACTGACTAGTGTACCATAGTAGTGTTTGCTCAGACAGCGAAATTTGTTGTTCTTTTTCACTCGTAATCGGCCTTTTTTCTTGTCGGCTGGCCCATATAAACATTGAATTTCGGGTTGATCGACGCATCTTTTTTGTCAGTCCGTCCTTATGACAAAATATTCAGCACACACACACACACCCATACTTCACATGGCTGCTGTGCGTGACTGAAACAGGACGGCTATGGCAATTTTGTTTACAAATGGCAGCTGTTTTTTTCCTTGTGAAAGTATTTTGTGGTTTGGATTTTCGATTCTGCCTTGTTTAGTATAATCTGCCAGTATTTGAATGCTATCCTAAATGGGAGTTAGTCATAAAATTTGCAGTATACTTTGGAGTCACGAGCAGTTAATTGGTAGTATGTTTGATATGCAGTTGTATTTCAACAGTACCGATGTTTAACTATGCTTACCTGCTAATACCCGCGTGCTCCCAAAGGAAATATCGCTTCCTGTAAAGACTAATTTGTCGCTGTTAACTGATGTTCATCTGCTACACAGCCCGTGTACTGAGAATTTTCATCGATCTGTGACGTACGATTGCCCCATGGGTCGTCGTTCTAGCGGGTAGTGTTCTGACTCACATTCAACTAGAAAGACAAAGTAGGCAAATGTGTGGGTGCTCAGCGCCGCACACAATGATGCACTTTACTAGGTGTTTTCGTAGATAATACGAAAAGGTGTCTCCTTGTATGACCGTTTCTTCGAGTACCTGCTGTTGTAAATGATCGCTTTACTTCATCTCTTTCAAGTATTAGATGCAAGGAGTTTGTACTTATCGGAGCCAATTTACTTGATCTGTTTGTATTGGCCAGCAGAAAATCACACTGTGATTCCATCCGATTGTGGTAACTTGCACTGATCACCGTAATCACTGTTTATGTCTGAATTAACTGGATTACTTTGCTACTTAAGGTTCTGAAGTCGTCGACTTTGAGGGTACAACAGGAAAACGACAAGTTTCAGTAACCGGAATTATGACGGGCGCGGTCAACCAATACTGCTCCGCCGCAGTTGGATAAACCTACTCGACAGAGGACTTTCTAATGATTCAATACGAGTGATTTCCTCAACATCTGTGGATTGCACACTGTAAACATCTCGCAGTCTAACTGGGTTCCCCAATTTTCGTCTACATATTAAAGGTGGATGCGCCCTTCTGGATTGCTACCAAGAGGCATCCATAGGACGAGCTAAACTAGATCTGGGCGCTGAAATTCTGAACACACATTAACTAATACGGAGTTCCTTAGCGTGTGAAATATACCAACGTGCATCGGTTTGAACAGCCATTGGTCGAAATGCCGAGTGATCACAGTAATTCCCAACAAACTTCCTACAAAAGCTTTATGTAACCTTCTATGGTTACCGCTTCCTTATCCATGTCGTAGTAAGAGATGTGTCTGTCGTTCTGGTTGTTGAATCTCTATCGGCTGGGCTTAGACCTGACAGTGTTTCGGGTTTCTGTACTGGCACCTTCGGTTATCTGGTGCTAGTTGAGTCGCCAATCGGTTCAGTTTAGGGAACCGTCTTCAGTGAATTTCAGATCGTCCTTTGTCATTATGAAACTTGTTTGTATCCGCTAGCGTAGGACATGTTGCTGAACGGTAGTGCAACTCTGTGTTGGTCCCTTGGCTTCCTGCTCCGCCCTCTATATTATATCAAAAGGGACGGTAGCTCTACCCAGCGCTTTACGGAGACAAAGCGAAATTATTACAACTATATTTATAGGGTAATCACAGAGTATTCCACAAGGTCGTGCTAGAATTTCCGTGAGGGGGCGAGAAGCGTCAAGTCAAAGGTGCTCGATCCGGATTGGCCGATATTCTGGCCAATCAAGGCATGACTTTGTTTGATCCGTGTCCTGCACGTGACACATCCGTCCAAATGATGGATGTTCGGTGGTGCTCGATCCGGATTGGCCGATATTCTGGCCAATCAAGGCATGACTTTGTTTGATCCGTGTCCTGCACGTGACACATCCGTCCAAATGATGTGATGTTCGGTTATTAGGGACAGCTGGCCTCCGGGCAACATGAAAGTAGTGAAACTCGAATAAATGATTCCTCAGTCTACGTTAACCTGCCTCAGTGTTTTTTATTCACTGGCCCTTCTCTACGTCCTCTATCTTCTTAATGATAATCTTCGCCACGACCATCATCGGTATCATCTTCACAATCGTCAGCCTCAGTTGTGTCAGCGGATTCTAACGCTTAACCGTCACATCCTTGTTCCTCAGGGCTCCACAAACCATCAACTATGAGGTGCCAAAATATCTGTGGAATGGGAGGCTCATCGATAGGTCGATTTTTCCAGGATTCGTTTCAGTCTGACGTTGATATTGACCCAATTAACATGTTCCATAGTAGGCTGTTTGGTCCAGTTTAGGTACGCAAACTAGTGCAATTTTATTTCACCTGATTTGATTGCTGGACGCGCGGTCGCCAAGTAATTGGTTTCAGATTGATGACAGAATGCTGACATCGCAGGTACCGTCACAGAAGACTATCATTTCATCTTGTCTTCGATCATGCCTATTAGTATTTAGATGTTTGTTGTGTAAATCTCTTCAGGTTCATATTGTTTAGCGGCAATGCCAGGATAGCCTCTTGTGTTGATCGTCGTGGATGTTTGTGACGCTGCGCCAGAAGATAGTGTTTTGTAGCTCAGCATTCAAATTTCAATCGGTCTGTGGTCGTTGTTTTTTGGCTTCATGTTGTATGATATCCATCTTTGTGAATGTGTTTCTCACTTTGACTGTATGAGCAGTTCAGTAAGCACCATCCACGTATTTCCTAGAGGTTTCAGGCCTAACTCGCACATTTAGCTATTATATCCCAGTTTATACCTGATCGCTTGGTATCCTATGTTCGCTTATCCAGCCCACGTAAGCTAGTCACCCTAGTTGACGAGACCTTCGTTCGTCCTCGAAAAGACAGTGAGGTTCCCGGTAATATTGCCCTCATGTCACGCAGGCATTTTCTTAATTTTATATAGCCTATTAATATCCTCATGCTCATCTGAACGCTGATCAGGTGGGATTCGTCCACCCGCGTTTGTTGCTAGGCTTTGTTACAGGAGACCTATGTGGAAATCAGGTTGTCCACAAGGGCTCAGTAGCTACCCTCAGTGACCGCCTTCATAGCCTCACAACGGGCTTATCTCTGTCTACTTACGTATACTGTGCGAAAGTCCCGATAGAGTATAGATTCGAATGCTCACGATTTAAAATTAACCTTACACTTGATGTCTGTTCCGAGGCGCGCAAAGATCCTTTTGCTTGGAATACTCTATCTCACTTGTGGTGGTTTCTGTTCTTTGAGTTAGGTGTGCTATGATTACAGCCTATCACTTGTGGAAACCGTCGCTTGCAGATGGAAATGTCAGTTTGTTTGGTGCGCAAGACACACTTGTGTTGTGTTATCGTCGGAAATTCAGTCTGTAAGTTGTCTGGCTTTGTTCCACCATGATGACATCTGAGTATCATTTTTCTCCTGCCGTCATATCTGAGACATCTGAAGCTAGGTACCGGTTGTTTTCACAGATACACCCGTTGTCGGTCCACTTGCAAAGCGGACGGATTCACGAGGGATTGTACAGCAAAACACCATCTCGAGGTCAAGCTTTATGTTTGGCCGAAAGTGCGGCGCACCAGAATACAGACTTGACGCCTCACCACAACACTCGTCTCTATTATCATCATAGACACCAGTGTTAAACACCGGCGCTAGTAGTAGTCTAAATATTCATGCATATACGCCTTGTGTTTGACAGAAATGTTGACCCGTGTTTGGTTTATCAGAGATACCACCAAGTGGGCCGACTACAGTTGTCGAACGTTATAGAAATTCTAATAAAAAACAATAAATGGCCTAATGAGATTTGGTTCTTTTTATCAGCAGGATGCATCTGAAATCAGGTTGTCCGAAGAAATTGATTTCGACGGAGCTTCAGTTGCGAAATTTCATATTTTTTTAATTTTGGATTCTGACTTATTTTTGCTGTTTCTTTCACTGTGACATCAGTAATAAGGTTTCACTCGTAAGTATTGGTGCTTCGCAAATTTAAGGAAAGGATACTTCGTCGATTGAAATACGTGATCAACTGCGGACTTCCCGGTCAAATAAGCTCCCGAAATCAGGAGTATTGTGTGGATGGATGTGTAGTAAATGCGAAAACGACAATCTTTTCAGTGCTTATTATCACTCACCAACTGTCGTTATGGAACGCTTCTCGCTTTGAGCAGCACCGGACCACTGGCTTGGAAAATCTAATCTGACCATCATTGTACCGCTCTATGGCCTTTTGTGCCAAGACCTGGTTCGTCATCGGGGCGCCGTGCTTTGACCTGCCATGCAGCGAACGGAATAAATATGGTCGAACGTTGGAATGTGCTAACTGTGCGACCAATAACGGCATTGACGCGGATACATCACGTAACAAGAGTGGATTGACATGTCTCATTTGCTCGCTGTTAACGCCAATACCAAATATTTCTCAATAACTATGAAGGCCTTACGACAAACACGGTTAAATGCTGATACAGATCACTCTTGAAGTTATTTGTATAATACCAGCCTGCTGAAATAGGCCTCCGAGTTTCCGTCGGATTCTACAAAGTTCCACGGAACGATGTCAACCCAGTAGCCATCGTAGATTGATATGAAGGATACCGGAACAAGCTCAGCAGGTGATCATGCTGAGTCCTTCGGTTATCTGTTCAGCGTCTTCAAGTGCTAAAGTTTCTACGTACCAATACAAAATTGGTTCTATGTGTGGCAAGTGGACCAAAGCTAGATATACCAGTCTTCAGCGCCGCCAACCTACCCCGGTCGGTCTCCAGTCCGGCAGCCTCCGCAACCTCCTCAAAATCCTCTAGGAAGGTCCGCACATCAACCTCAAAGGGTTGCGGCCACGGGATCTTCATCCTTATCCTGACGACGGCACCAAATGTAAGGAAGAAGGCCTTCGCTGCTTAGTCATTTATTAGAGGATACCAACTAACCGGTTACAGACCACTGGACAGAGAAGCAAAACTCTCATTTGCATCTTATTTACAAAAACTTGACATCCATCTTCTCCTGAACGCGTGTTCCTGAACTTTCCTGGATATTCATTGACTCCAATCATTCCTCGCTCAAATTCAAGCAAATGTTGCAAAGCGACTCCACAGATCTCTCCTTTTCAAGAGACGCAAAGCGAAATTCCACGAACAACACATACTACTCGCGTGCCTCTCCATCAGTAGTATCACCGTTACACTTATTGGAGAGACTGTTCCTAACATGGACGATGACGAGGACAGTAAAACAGTACAGGATTCGGCGACCAGGCTGTGTATTAACTAACGATTTAAATGAATGACTTCTAATTACCTCTGAGGGCTGCTTTCTAAGGAACTTATTACTGGGTTGCTCATGTGAACTTTTCCATTGCTGGTACAAACTGGAAACAGACAATTCCGAGGCAATTCAGTAAACTTATTAAGCTTATTCAATAGCTGCATTTGACAAGTACGGAAGTTTTGCCATTGCATTTCACATCGAATTGCCCGTCTTCCGTTGTGCCTGTTGAAATTTGGTGGATGGCCTGACCACTGGGGAGAATCCACACTGTTTGGAATCTTGACGTATCGCTTAATTAGATGTTCTGTACAGGACGAATCCGGAATCCATCAGGGTTATGGAGAATTCGCTTTAGAGTCATTGTAAAGTTATGTATGAATTTTGCAGACAGATGAAAAGTATTTAATTATGCCAGACTGTGGACGATTTCCTTCGGGTTGTTTTTTATCTTGTCCCAACTCGAAAGAGATTTCCTAGCTTCATTGAGGATGTGAGTCTTCAGTCTCTTGTTCCTCGGTACATTATTGGTTTGTAAATATTCGCTGCATTTGATAATTGTTTCCAGTGTATGAACTCTACCTTTCTATCGTTTTGTCATATACAATATTGATCTTGTTGCTGGGGTCCTTATTAGTGAAGTCATTCTACTGTTATTTCACGCACTGAACGAATGACCTTCAACCACAAACTATCACTTATCGTGTTTCGGTTTGTTCCGGAGCAGCACTACCCGTTTTATTTAACAACCGAAATAAGGCCAATGTCACGAATGGAACTGTTTCGTTTAGGTCATAGCTATACTGTTCTGCTCTGGTGTTTCGCGAAGGATTTCGCTAGCGCACAGGTTCGAATCTGTTAGATATCTCACCATAAATGTCTGTAGATGGAGGCTAGTTTATTCCTGAAAGGAAGATGTTGTATTCACTGTAAATAAATTTGGATTGTCCAACCTGTTTCCTTCTGCAAGCTGTTGTTTAACTAGAGGTTTCCTATAAAGACGGGATACCGTATAGGAACCTTCAGTTGTCCTCACATTTCTTTCGAAAACGGACGGCGCCACTACAGCGAGGTTGAATTTTAATAGGAACGTTTCGGCTCGCTGAAAGGTTTATTGAATTGAAGGTTTATTGAATTTTTGAAGGTTGCTTGTTGTGCTGTCGTTCCACTTACTTTATTCACTGGAAGAGTAATCTTCATACTTTGTATGTTTGTCTGTCGATTCCAGTGAGATTCTTATAATCCAGCAAGCATCTTGTTGCCATATTATTGCGTGTCACTGTTTCCCAAGCATATATGCCCCTTCTGTATTCGGCACACTACATGCATTAATCACCTAACACTGTAAAGTGATTGAATTAAATATCGGTTTGTTAACCCTCGTACACGATACCGCTTGTCGCTTCTGATTTTCTTCTCAGTTCACAATTGTTTTCCACTTTGCAACTGTGAACCATATTACACGACTGTCGTTGTAATTAGTAACTTCCCTTGTTGCTGACAGATCAGACTTATCTATTACACGAGACTAACGTCCAATCAAAACACAATTCGCCGAGTTAAAAGGAAAATTAGTTTTTACCAGATGAATTTAAGCTCGACGGTACATACAAGCCACAGATTGTGAGCTATCGCGCCATTGATTCAACTATCACGCCGTTGCAGTCTGTTCTGCCCACGTTGGCGGAACACCCTGAAACTCATGTGAACGTGTATCGGAACGTGTACTTTCAGTCAGCTGACAAATCGATGAAAGTAAGACAGACCTATGCTCGATCGCGAAGCCTATCCAAGCGAATGAAATGTCAATCCGAAGCTCCTAGCATTCAATGAAGCCATGCTGATCAATCGCTATCGACGGAGCCTATCCGCACAAAAGACTGACAGGCCCCATTTGCGGTAGAATATTGATTCCGATTCGTTTATAACGACTGGTTGCCTCCGCCGTTTCATTCCTCTGTTCTGATGTAATCTGATAGTCTTTGGTACCTGGCTGACAACGTAAAACCAAAATTTTGACATCCCTCCAACATTTTTATGTGACCGTTTAAAGTCTTTTTTATTGATTTGTTTTTAAGTGTCTTGAGTCCAATATGCAGAGTTATAATCCATCTTTCGTGATTCAGTCCAAGTCGTTGATCCCTTTCCGTTGATTTCAATATCCTGTAAGCATTTTGAAGGTTGATGTACTTGATCTGAGATCTTCAAGCGGTCACACCTTGATTCACATGTCATATTCAGTGCGTTTACGTTTACGTGCTACTTGACAGAAGGTTAATGATGTGTAGTTGTTCTCCTGGCACTAACTATACGTTACCGGCATACGTGGGCGTACGCACGTCCCATGGATGACATCTACATTTACGCTATCAGATTTCCGCTGCTCTTAATTCTGCTTGAACCCGAATTGGATGAAAGGATCTATTTCTTTGAAGACATACCTAACTATCCGAATTGATCAATTGCAATAATTTCCACACGAATCGGAAATGGCAGTTATATTTCAGGACTCGACTCATATGAATTTTTGTTGCGTACCCAATGTCCCCCGGATAACCCAGTTTCCGATCGTTGTGTTTGTATCCCTTCTAACTTTGCATACCGCTCTATATTGCACCGTATCCTGTTTTGCACACTAAACAGTGCAAGTTAACAGCTGATACTGTTGGCCTAGAATAGGGATGCGCTTAGGTTGCCGGATCGTGACTCGTAAATCTGGGGTGGGGACCGCGGTACCAGATGTGGCATTAAACTCGCCTGAATCCTAGGTAACAGATGTCTCGCTGGGTCATACTGTTAAGGTGCGAACCGTCTAGATTAACCGCGGCGATAGGAACGGAAACTTATTTAATGACATCAATAATATCTGAAGAAAATCGATGCACGAATCTGTAAGGCTTGGGTCGCGTTTGCTAATTGGAGTCAAAGCGATATATCCCTGAATCTCAAGGAACTTATTAAGCAGGTTACAGTACGACTGTTTTGTTATATGGCCTGTTCGAGCACCGGAACTGGGACATCTTCACTTGTTCGACAACCGTTATCTCAGGACGATGGGTCGTGTGGTTTGGTGTCGGCGAATCCATAATGAGGCAGTTAGAAAGTACCGGTTGTGCAACGGGTACTTCCATTGAAGAATGTGTCCAGCACCAGAAGCTGCGTTGGTTGGGACGTGGGTTGCGTATGCCGAACCATCGTTTGCCGAAGAGAGTGCTGTTTTCCATGCCTAATTCGGAGTGGCTTAAGCATAGAGGTGGCCAACCCTTGACTTGGCAAAGGAGTATGGAGGTTACGAAACGCCTGGGTGCTGTCGGTGCTGCCCGTCTTCCAGGATGGGGACCGCGTGATCCCCACTACGCCTGGTTTCAGGCACTACAGGATATGACTGCTAATGGATTTCAGTGGCTTGTTGTCAGTTTCTGTCTGGATTGCTTGAGTGAGTGCTTGGAGGTGTGCGCACCTGAGAATGATCGTAGTAAGTTAGCACCAAGTCCCTCCCCTGTCCAACTTTGTTCTTTTCTTCGCAATTAGGTTTTCAAGTAAATCTTAGTTGTGCAGCAGCAAAGCATCATTGTTGAACACTAATATCATGCTGTCGATGATGATGATATCCATTATTGACTTTGGGTGTAGCCAGTCAATGTTTTTTCTACCTTTTAACGCGCCTTGGCAGATGATAGCTGTTGATACTGTTGCTTATCATCTCCGCATGTTAACCTTTTCCCGTTAGACTATTTCCTTTCATTGACAACATCCATTTGTTTCTATTTGATACACTTGTGGTGCTGATCTTCAGTGGGTTGCTCGAGCTAATTATAACTTTCCGTTCATGGCCGCTTCGATACTGGGTAGTCCGATTTATCCCTATCTGGGAGATTTTGTTCTCTGACGAGTACAGTCGACTTTTTAGGTTTTACGGGTGAATTCTTTGACTGTGAAAAATACCCTTCAAAGCGTGACGAGGTCTATGGTCTTGGTTCGCCCTCCCCTATTACCTCAGCAGACATTAATACTCACCGTTTTAAACTCCCACATACTCCAATGCAGCGCTTCCTTTCGTATCATCCGGAATTTCCTGTCCACGTTAGTGCGTTTTTTTTTTTTTGACAGACGCATGGAGCTGGATCAGCTGGTACAACCTCCGAATATGACTACGCGTATAACGGCTCTTGGAGTATGGGTGTGAAGGTAAGTTCCTGTCGAATGCCCATTTACCATTAGGAAAACCCAGGGTACCAGGGTTGCTGATTTTCATCCCCCTCCATATAAAGGGTATGGTCTTATAAAAACCACTATCTCTTGCTCCTGACGAAAGAACTTATTCAAGGTTGCTGAAAACTTTCCGACAAACTTGTAGGCAGCATCCCTTCAAGGATATACACTGCGATTTCTCAAATATCGTACCAACTGAAACAGGAG
This sequence comes from Opisthorchis viverrini, assembly GCF_000715545.1. NCBI lineage: Eukaryota > Metazoa > Platyhelminthes > Trematoda > Opisthorchiida > Opisthorchiidae > Opisthorchis > Opisthorchis viverrini. Next base: position 602,670 of record NW_008751958.1, read on the forward strand.
GCCTTCTCAGGTGACATAGATCTACGCCACCTGAGCTACCGACATTCTCCTCTATAGAGGAGGCGGCCTTTCTACAGCACATTCAGTTGAACGATATCTTAACCGAGGAATTCAGCTGCGATTTAGTCGAGTTTCCTGTTGAAACCAAATTAGTTTGCAAAAGGAGCCGTTTGCGAACTTGAGCTTGACCTGTCGTCACGGGAAGCCCTTCAAGTGGGAAATAACCCTACGTATGCTGAAATTCCAGGAAACCTTATAGTACTTTTTTGTTTTAGTTTCCACTTCGTACTGTTACTATTATTACGATGTGTTTCTTTACGTGCGCTCAATGAAAGTTGTACGAACGAAGTACGTGGGTGCTTGTCGCGAAAGATCAAACGGGCTCCTAGTCAACTCACTCGCAGATTGAGGGTCAGTTGGATGGGACTCCTGGTGGCCAGTGTTCACACTCAAATTTTGTGCAAAAATGCAACAGTCAATCTAGTTTACAGTGTATTCATTTGCGCCAAAGCGCAATACAGACTGTCCCTATGTCAACTAATACGTATCGTCCTTCTGCTTCGTGTTTTTTAGACTCCCTTTAGTTGTATAAAAATCATAATTCTACAATATGTCGCCACACAACTTGATCTTGGACTCTAGCGTTCTAATGTTAATTCAATGCTGATTGCTTTTTTTACACAATGATCCCCAGGTTTATTGTCCTGAAAGGTTCTACTTCGCATTTGCAATTTTTTCATACAGCCCGGCGCTTATTTTATTAGTTTTGCGGTACTTTTTTTAACGGAGTTTAATTCAATGTGCCCCTAGACTAGTCTGCATAGGTAGTACTCTCTGTTTCCAGCGATATTTTGTATCATGCAGTGCTTTGTGAAAGTTGTCGCATCATCGTTCCGCTCACATTCAACACCACATGCGATAGGTATTTGAAATCCATTTTGCTGGCATCCGTGTGATTGATTAACGGTTTATTCACTGATCGATTTGTGTTTATCCAGAGTCAAATCATCCTATCAGTTTTATGGCCGCAAACCCCTAAACTGGAATACGTCAAGTGGTCAAGATGGTTACAAACATGGCTCGGCGACACTAAGGGATGTTTTCATATCCAGGTCATTGCATTCTGTAGATAGATGTTCACTCTACACTCCGCTGTTATCGGTGCGTATCGGTGCGTGTGTATATTCTCGTATGGATCTTCTTTGCTACCACTACTGACTCAGCTGCTTTGGATAGACCACGAAATATAATCTAGACTCAAATTTGTACTCACATACATTGGCCTCTCCGTTTTCGGTTTACAATGCCACAACAGCGACATTTGGTTACATGGAAGTCCACGCAGACACAAGGCCTTATTGAAGAGGCTCGCTTTATGTGTCAGAGCTGGAAGAATTATCATGAAATGACCAGAAATCCTCACAAAGTTCTCCGGCCATTTAGGTTTGGCTTATTAATCATGGTGTCGATCCCGTGCGTTTTACTGGACGGGTTAGCGTTAATGCTAGTCATGTTTTCGCTTCTACAAAGGGTCTCTTCTGGGGCGGGTGCTCTCCGGTCTTGATCAAATGAAGTTCAGCGAAATTCAATCTGAAACAACATCACTGCTGTGGAAAGTATTGTTTGCACAGTTTGTGTATACATCTACTGAGTGCACAAATCGGCAACCCTCACGTTGGTTCTAAACGCACGGCGTCAAACCCGGCATGGGCTTTCATACCTCAGAAATCAGTCGTCCATGAAGAACATCTTGTAAGAAACGTCATCAGGAGGTCATAACTCTCCTGAGGATCCATCACTTGCTCCAACTCGAAGATACTCGTAGAATCAGTCATCAACCATTGGTGACAAGTCATCGTGGCTTGTTCACGAGGCAATAAATACTACGTCAGAACGTAGTTTGGCATTTGATTTTCATACGGCCAGATGTCCGACTGTACAAGGTCGTGGAATGTCAGTTCGATTATCTGCGTTCGACCCCAAAATTTCCCGCTTATCTCGAGCTGAGACTTACGTTAACTTGGACTGAACCGTGCTCAACCGTTCGCCCCTTATTTAAGAACCGCATGAATTTTCTTGACCTGTCTGGACGAAGCAGCATTCTTCTTCGAGTGATTGTGATTTTCACGTCTTCTGGGAATGTCACAGAGCTTCAACGGAGATTTCACTAGTTACCCCTATTAACTTCGGACTCTGTTTGATTGGTCTGTGCCTTCATGTCACAAAGATCGATCTGACTTCATTCTCACTGGAACTAAGATGGTGTTCTTTTTGCTAGGTAACAGAGTGATTTGAATGGTGAAGTGATGTTGGCGGTTTTGCGCCAGTCCCCAACCACTCCCCTTGTGTTAGTGCGTTCTTTAATGGCTTCCATTGACACTGGCTGACATTTCATCCGCCTCCCCGTCCCCGCCGATTCTTTTTCAGCTCAACCTAAGTTTGGCTATGAACCAGAATAACGAAACCCACCCAGGTTCAGCCGCACACCAGCGAACGTTGCTTCCCGCTTCAGGACTAGCCAATCATCTATCTGCCACGCTAAGCCCACCCGCAGTGCCCGCGCATCAGAGTACACGCACTGCCGTGAATAGCTGCAAAGCGGACACTGGTAGTGCAAGAGCGAAGGGTGTTACGCGTGGACCGGCTTCCGCCCTTTTACCGCAAGAATTCGATAGTCTATCGACGGATAGTTGCGATGACTCATGGGATAAAACCCATGGCCGTGTGGTTCGTGAGTTGACAAGTGAGTGAAAATGGTTGGGTATATTTTTCACTGGTCTGCCCGATGGACTCATACTGTTTCAAATGCCATTGAAGGTCCATCTATTTCCACTTGTCCCCGTCAATGTATTGTCACCGATCTGCCATTCATTTCTAGAAAAAAGTGACGCAGTCCGTGGAAAACCCGCCATATGGGGTGAAAAATGCTAACTTCACTGAGTTAAAGGCCGTACAGCTACATCGCCATAACCTGTCACTCACTTAGCGGGTTACAAGTGATGTATGGGCCGCGCATCTCACGTTGTCCGTACTCACTACCTGGAGCAGATAGTTGACTAATACTTCGATTTCGTTGGAAATGCTCTTCAAAATCTGGCTTGTGTGGTGGTGGCGTTGAGTAAACCTCTGCACAGAACCTCCGCAACAGTTCTATTTTCTATTTTGACCAATCCTTCCGGTATGCTGTAGAGAGCGAAATATCCGAGAAAGCTTGTGGCACGTAGCATCTAACCGACAAACAGATTCATTTAGGTCAAAGCAAACACTGTGTCAGGGAGCCTGTGTACGGATACACTATGTTTGCCACACTCACATCCACAGTTGATATGTGGAAAGATAAAGGCACCTTAGCTGGCAACAGGCCACCACAGAATGAGCTGCTCAGGAACGCTAATAATCCAACACTAGAAGGATACGACTAGTTCAATCATCGGTGGGGTCTTCTGTATACGGTCGTGATTTCGTGCGCTTCCGGCAGGGCATCCGGAAACTACAGCCAAATCCGGTCGGAGGAATGGTGATGGTGGCTCTTTGATAGTATAGCAGCTTTGTTGACTGGAAATTGCTGAGTGGCTATTAGGAGTCTCCTGCAGCATCTCTGAACATCTGACTACCGAACTGAATATGGAAAGTGTGTAATACATCCATCCCATTTCAAGAAAACCGAAGCATGCAAGCATCCGATTGCCCGGCATGCAGATTTGCGCTTAACTCCACTAGAAATTCCGCTGAGTGTTGCTTTTGAAAGTTCATTCCAGATGCCATGTATTTCAAGCTGTTAGTCAATTAGAAGCAGCTACTTTGCTTGAATGGCAGGACCCTAAAGTTCGCGTTATTTCCAACTCCAGTCAGATAGTGCCCGAAGGGCTTTGTATCTGTTTGCCAGATTACTGGTCACATTTACATCCGCCCTATATTTCGAACAACCATCCTGCTTTTCCACCACAGTTATTCTGAGTAAATCCCACCAAAGAGGGGAAACACTGTACTCGAGTTTCGCTCTTATTTGGGTACATCAGCAGTGCACATCCACTGTGATATTTTCACTCCGACCATCTGACACGCAAGGTGAAAGTGTTGGCACTACTTCGCGAACGCATACTTGACACATCTGAATAGGTAAACGCGTTAACGTTTGAGCAGTATGGTTTGTTTACGCAATAACTTAAACAACCAGCCAACAACTGTCCTGGTTGCCTATCTATTGGCTCACCTGTCAGAAACGCCCAATCAGGTAGTGCCACAGACTTCTGAAGTCTGCAATGGCAATCTCTTGAATAGTCGTAGTTGGTTGTGCTTTTTTTTGAAGGAACTATCTTCTTGGCATTTCCAATGGTTCGGGCGAATGGACTTCGTGTAGTGCACCACGACTGCTGTGGAAGCGCCAATACAAGCTGTCTCACCTGTGGTTGTTGAGGGAACAATAAAAACTCATCATTTCTTATGCCGAGATGCGCGGTTCGGTTGTATAGGTTCGCTGTTGGGGACTACTTCGCCAGATTTCAGGTTAATTAACGATGCAACATGAATACCAGCTGAAACTGCTAATGACAGTCGGAGACCAATTGAGCTGCGAATTTCGATTGAGCAACCACCAGCCCACACTTCACGACCCAGTGATGATGTCACATCGATTCGTGATGAAATGTTTCCAACCCAGTTGTTCATTTAAGTAGTGCTTCTGAGACAAAACCCACTATGATGACTTTCAATCAGAAGGGACTACCAGTCTTTTCAACAAGGTAAATGCCTCAGCAGTTTGTCGGGGGAAGTTTTACACCAATAAGGATAATGGTGCCGGGGTTCACAACTAGTACCCAGTCTGACCCACTCAAAACACTACAGACAACTGACAGTTTGTGGATAAAGTTCAGCTCATAACGGTTGTCTGCGAAGTGATCATGCTTGAGATTGTGTGCTGGTCTTCGACTTGAAGAAAAAGCCCATGACATTGTCTACGGTTATCCAGAGACTGACAGGAGTTGCCTACAAATATTTCACCAAGTTTGGAGTTCCCGTTACCTGTCCAGTCGGTTACACTCAAACATAACTTGGGTAATCTGGTTTGTCCTCTTTGCTCACCGAATACTGACACTGCGTAGATTTTTCTATGGATATCCAGTTAGCGAAACAACAGTTGAATTGCTGGGTTTCCATTTCCGCTTTGTGTTTCCCGGATGTAGGTATACTTTGGAGTAGTAAAATGTATTCACCTGTAACACCCTTTCGGTGCCTAACGGCCATGCTCCCAGAAGGAAGCACGAGGGCTGGGTTACTGTCAAATTGCCCAAGCCTAGGCAGGGGAGTCGAGAGGCAAATGTCGGGTTCGAACCACGAACCTTACGGTCAGTAAATTCGCGCTCCAACCACTGAGCCATTTCGGAATGAGGAATATGTGGCGTCTAGAGTAGTGTTTCATACTGGGAGCACTTACATTTTCCTAATAAATATTCAGTACTTTAACGAACCTATCAAGCCGGCAAATCAATGGTCGAGCTTTCCACCATCAACGCACAATCCTACCTTGTATTATGAGCCGGTTTTCTTTTCTATGTTGTTCGCGTTAAGTGCATCCGAGCGTTTTTTTCATTTTCAGACTGTCGCGTTGTCGATCCGGCAGCTGTTCTTCCCGCGGTGGGTCTGTCCAACAGGGACGCATCGATCATCGGTGTTCCTATCTCGATGAAGTCGGTCGGCCAGGCATCCACCACAGTTGTTTTACCCCAATCAATCTGTGGTCCCCAACTCGACCGACCGCGATCGGGTGTCTTACAGCACTCTCCGGCCGATTTGAGGACACCTCAGAGCTGGACAGTGCGGGCTGCTAACCTGCAGTCTTTGCCGTTGGAAGAACAACCGTATGTACTCGCCCCTCTTTTCCAGTTTAACGCAATATGATGACTTAAGGTGGCTTTAGGATTTCAATATACGATGGTGAAAATCATGTGTCACAAATAATACAAGGAGTCATTAGAATTCGAGCGCTTTGCTACTTGTCCTCCGCAACAGAATCATAGTGGCGTTTTTATTTATCAAATTGAGCATCCCTGATGCGGCTAAAACGTTGACATTCTATGGGGGAAGTCAGACACAGTAAGACGTTTCAATAAGACTTCGCAGAGGAACCAGTAACTTTAATTGCTGTTGGCTTGTCCGTGGTATCGTAGAATGTGAACTCTGTAAACCCACAACCGGTCGGTTGGGTGTGGAATGATTATGATTCAGAGGAAAACCATAGATTGGTTTATCTTTCATCATACGATCATGCACACAACCGTCCTCATTTCATTCAATAAGCCATGATTTTTTTTACCGAGGTTACAGCCATGTTACTCCACAATTGCCGAACACAATGCAAAATGTGAAAATAGTCGTTCTGACAATCTAAACTCAAATCCAATTCAGCGCAACGTGAAGCTTCTGGTAAACGAACTGCTTATTATGACTGCACTGATTTGTTTGTATGGCAACGAGCTCTTATCGTACGGAAAGACCGGGGCAGTATGTGTCACGACACCTGTCAGCGATTGTTTTAGCTCCGCGGCTGCCCCACCTTGAAGCATATATGGGCTTCCACAGATCTTGTCTTTTACTAGCTTACTCGCAAATATCAGTAACCGACTTTCAACGCGGATTTTCTTCTTTCTGAACGTCACGCTTTCTATTTGCCTTTTCCGTGGTTTATGGGTTCTTCCAACCTACCTAGCAAGCTCTATCTCTCGTTTTAGTTGTATTTCAATCCGAGAATATTTAGTTGAGTTTCATTGCACTGTTTTCTGTTTTGATCACCCTCGTTTTTATCCGTATCCCACTTACCGTACATTTTCACGCCTATGCCCTTTTGCCAAAGGTGGTTCCACCCGTCCCTAACCCGTTCTGACGCAGAGGAACTTATGTCCAACGAACCCGAGGGCAGTTTTCTCGTCCGGAACAGCGAGACCTGCGTGAATGATTACTCCCTAACCATCAGGTATGAAATTCTTCTCATCATCGGACTGCCATGTGGCAGTTCATATTGCGTTTCATATTCCAATATTTTCGAGAAAAGATTTTCCAGGAGTCACATGTCACCCTGATCATAGACACCTTTTATCACGTTTTTTGTATTCGCTGTCTTGGTACTACGTTTGCTGACTCCTGTTTAACCTCCTCGTACTTTTCTGGTTAACAGACACAAAACCTTTCTGCATATGAAGATTTCTCGAAACCCCCGCGGCCAGTTCATTTTGGGTGAGTATAGCCAACCGTATGCAAGCGTGCCTCAAATGATCTACCATTATGCGTCTACCTCTGTACCCGTCCGTGGAGCTGAATATGTGATGCTCATTCATCCGGTATGTCGGCAGATTACCCGACCTCTACCACCGCCACCACAACCAGGCTGAAACGCCCGTCCAACTCCTTGAACCTCTATCAAACCCTGACACAGGCTTACACGTTCCCTTTCCCGTCCCCACTCATTCCCTCCATGTGCCATGTCAGAATCGACCATAGCGCCTTGTTGATTTGTATTTCCACACAGAACTCCACGCGTGAACATGAGCTGCATTTCGACTCAAATCAAGCCATAAACTCGTCCATAAACACCCCCCCCCCATCATCTGCTACCACTGGATCGTTTCTCAGAAACTTTTGTGATACGCGCTTTTTCAGTTCCCGTATTTCCCTTATCTAATATATTCGTCTGATCAACATTTGCACAACCCACCTGCATCCGACCAGCGTAGTACTTTCGGTGAACCAGTCATATTAGCTCTTCCAGTTACAATCTTCTCGACAGAGATCATCTACATTTACAAAATTTTTTCGTTTTTGTCATTGGGCCATTTGATTTTCTCTTCATATTCGCCGACGTAGTTATGACGCCATTCAGCCGCTGAGTTTAATTTCTATTGTGTTTTGCATCGCCCGGTTGCACCCTTGCCCAGTTCTGTACAGTATTCGGAGCTTTTTGTACGTGGATCCCTTCCCCATGTCGTCTCGCCCTCTCATTGACCGGTCACTGAATTTGACACTATCGCTTGCTTCTGTCTGCTAAACAAGCGGCTTGGTCCATCATTTTGTCAGTATGAACTTGGGTCATATACACTTTTATGCGATGGAGTTGTTCGACCCGGAAATTCCACTTTCCTATCGTTTAATAGAAGTTAAAAATTGGTGGTACTGCCTGACAGTCTGAGATGACAGTGTACTCGGTGAGACCATCGGTATGATGAAAGGATACAGCCAAGCATTGCCAGTACAACAAAATTCTATGTTCAGCAGGTGTTCTTTAACACCTAGTTGTTTGTGGTTGGGAATTGTGCCGCTGTTGGAGTAGTCCGTTTATACCAAGGAACCTCGATGGTTTCAATTCCTGCCCGTTGCTCATGCTAGGTATAAATATACCCTGGTATGAATTCACGGTGGACCAAAGGCTGGCGGTGGCCCCGCAGCAATAGAAGGACGTATTTGACGTGTTGAGATGCTTTTACGTCCTTAAGGAAAACCAAATCCCAGCCAGATTCTCGGAATTTTCCAGTAAGACTTCCCAATGTGATGACTTTCATGCCACGCAGTACCAAGCCACTCTTGAGGTCGCCAATAAACTGTCCAGGGCAGTTTGCGTCAAAATGCCCAAACCCACAATGTTAACCACGTTCTTTCAATGCACAACTTCGCTATATTTGCACAAGCCTTCTCAGTAAATTTGATTGATTTTAAACTACCCTTCACGGGAACGTTATCCATTTCGTACAAAACCGAGCTTCTACGCCACTCAGTGGTTGCCTGTGAACAACACAGCAAATGAAGAAGATTCTACAATCTACCGGGTTTTTCATAACCTACACCGCCACCTTTTTTTCCGACTGCTTTGCCCGAAAAGTTAACAAACAGACTCTTGTTCTTTAGTCTCTTAATTTTTATGTTGGTGTGAGACTCAATAGGTTTCACTGAGATTTCATCCTGTCAATGAATCCAGTCTGCTGAAATGCTGGGAATCGTTGTACAGCTGGTTCATCCTTATTGGAGATAATCAGCAGCACGTATCTCGCGAAACTCAGAGTTTCGAACTCGTGACTTTGGCCTGTCATTGAACCCGTTTGGCCACGAACGGCCGAATAGCAATATGGTTAGCTTCAAGCTAGATTGGATATAGCGCCGCCCATTCTCCAATAGCAAAAACCACATCACGTGATCAGGTATTGCGTTTTAAACGGAAACAATTTAGGTTTCTCCACTCACCTGAGCTTGAGGTAGTTCAGTGATTAGGTCGCACACTTACTGACCGGAAGGTCGGTGGTTCGAACCCGACCGTGGCACCTCGACTGCATTTTCCTTGGCTTCGGCTACCCAACAGTATCTCTGCTCTGCCGCTTCCCTCAGTGACATGACAACTAGGCACTAAAAGGATGTTACACCTGAGTGATTGTTTTATCACTGTTGTCCTTCAGTCACATGATATCATAGACTCACGAAAAAAGCCTTTGAAATATAAGTGTAGGGCGGTTTGTTTCTACCTCTGCTGTATAAGTTCCCCCTCAGCAGCAACGTGTCTCCAACTGATTGCCAAAGCATGTACAGACCTTCAGGACCAGGAGCTGTCTGTTGGCAAAATGCCTGACAAATAATTCAGCATTTCGGTTGGTCTCATTATCCGATGTGTTTTTCATCCAAATGATTGCTCGAGATTACCTGCGAAAGGCGCCTATAAGTGTTAATTAACGTTGTAGTTCGATCTAGTGGGAAGTAACGCTTTGTGCCCCGATCCCCGTATTTCGCTTTCCCCTGCATATTAACCCGTGAACTTCCGCATACGGGTAACTTGGGACATTTCCACGTACACATTCCTATAAAGGGGAGCACCTAGCAATATTGTTAAAACCGAAGGGTGGATATGAGGAAGAACTACTGATATAAGAATGTCTAAATATAATGCCGGTGACCGGTTTCGCCCTTCCTAAAGCTCATCGGGTTGTAGCATTCCCCGAATTTCAGTCATTGTTGTTGCGTCGCCAGTAACTTTGTTAATTCTATCGAACAGAACTGGGGATTGTCTCGGAAAGCGTGCTAATCTTGTTTTAAGTTCTGAGAGTTCGGAAGGCACAGTCTTTGTCACAGGGTTCTCCTTGTGGGGATTTATTCTGAACTTAGAGCTTTTTGGTTAATAGCAACTGGTCCACTCAACTTTTGGAAACAGCTCCTTACAATGAAACATCCCCTGAGTTCGTTGAGAGTCGACTGGTACACTCGGTCCTTGCATTATTCATTTTCCGGTCTCCCTAGTATTAATTGCATAAAATTTTTCATCTCTGCTCAGTTTCCAATTTGCTTTAACTAGTTGATACAGGGCTGGCAATGTTGCGGAATATAGATTGCTCGGGAGCGCGGCTTGGTTGTTGGTCTGTTCACCGAACTTGGAATTCGGACTGCAAACGTTTATTCGTCAATCAAGGTGATCTTTCCAGTACGGGGTTGACAGACAATGTCACTTCGATTGGTGATGAAATGGAAATCTAGAACCGTTCGCCATACGCTTGCCAGTTCTGCGCTTTCTTTCCTATCCACACTGGGGTGCTGGGCAATTTTCACCACCACGCCCGTCAATCTCTTTGGCATCAATCTTAGTCTCGGCCTCAAAGCTTTAACATTTTTCAAATCCGTTTTGCGCCGACTGTCTAGTGCATACCCCATACAGCCACCGATTGTTTATCAAACCCTTCTGAAACGATAAGCTGGTGACTGTTCTGGAACAAAACTGGAGAATAGTCCATCAACAGATTCAATAAACACTATCTATCGGATTAGGTATGGAGGACTTGAACTTGAGGCTAGACAAGATATCACCAAGATTATAAGGACGTAATACATATAGTTGCTGAAAATTCTTCGATATCATAACCGAGAAATTCAGTTGGGTTACAAGTTGATGTTCCGTCAAAACCAAACTGATATGCAGATGAGTGTATTTGTTGATATCATCAAGATGTTTGAACGACATGGCTCCTGAAGTGACCGCTTGCTTTCGGTAAACACATTTTGTACAATGCTGCTGCCTCCTGGCTGAAATTCACTGACTTTCAGCCACTAGGATTGAACTCATGGTGAAAAACAGGAACGGCTTCATAATTTTGCTAAGAATTTCATTATATTCACCTTAGACTTGAAATTCCAGCTGCCTGTATTGAACTGCAGACCCTTGATCACGCACAGCGATTTTCTGAAGTGCGCCTTTATCTTTCGAAGAGTGCTTCATTTCTGCTTCTTTGTTCGCTAGCATGTTTTTACCTCTGTATACGTCTCACAATCTTGAAACCTCAACTTCATGGCTATTCGACGTGGATGCATTTCGCCAATTCGAAGATGAAATGCGGCTCATTAAAAAACATTCTTCACGCTTGAATTGTCGTATCCATTATTCAATCGAGATTACGCTGGAATAGAAAGACCGTATCACTTGTATGATTCCTCTATGCAGGCGTGATTCCGCTCAAAGGCACTCATCGATAAAATTGACCGTTTATCGACCACGTGTTAAGTTCGAAGAGCGTTAGAATTATCCGAGTTGTAAAGAGAACTGAAGATCTGGAACCATTTTAACTATATCACCACTATCTCACCACTCGTATCCGAGGCTGAGGCGTTTCTGACCGGCTTGGTGACGTTCGGGTTGTTGAACGCTTATTCCTTGAGGCGCTGTGTGCAGTGGAAATGACTGTTCTACTAAAAAATGAAACACGCACATCAGTGAGCTAACCTTCTACTTGACAGGTGAGAGCAGTCTTGAAGTAAGCGATGGTACCTTTCATATTCAGACACTATATACATATATTCATTCGGATCACTAAGGTTTTACTGTTCATCAACAACTTTTGATGACTGGAGTTCTTTTTGAAGACTAGTTACTTAAACGGGCGTATTATTAAGTTGGTTAGTCTCGCATCGTCTTACACCGAGAACGGGCACCGAATGAGTTCAGTCGGCCTTTTTGGTAATGCATACTCTTAGTCAAGTCCACACGCAATACACAAATAATAGTTTGCGTTTCGAAACGTAAGGCTTGGCAGTGCCAAAGAAATGGTTACAGAAAGTTTGCTAGTTAACAAGGCTTCAGCATATCAAAAGCCTTATTCTTACTGGGAATAGTGAGTGATGCCGAATGGAGTTGAATCACCAATAGTACTAGTATGAATAACTTTTTTGTGGTGAGATTTCATTGTCTGGACCTATTTTGAAGTTGTGTTAATTTGCATTGAGTAAGCGCACACAGATCGAGTGTTAGTCGATGAGTGCGCTTATATCAGTAAGGATTGAATATATGCCCTTTTCTTCCCCTCGATTATTGTCCAGATCACTATAAGCACCTGGACGATGTTATATCTGCTGATTCGTAAATCTGTGGTATCTGCTGTTGACCTGCTCCCATGTCTAGTTGCCGGAAAAAAGATTCACAGAAGGGAACACAACAGCCATATCCCAAACAGGCGAGTGTGAGAGCAAAAGTTACAGCGGCCCACGCTATTTAAAGGGGGCTTTCTGACATTGATCCAGGCTGTCTGATAGGCGTTAGTGAACACCCGTCAACATCGATCGTGCCTCTATGAAAAGCCTGAACGCTGATCACATTAGGTCGTGCTTCTGTGGCGTTCATGAACACTCATCAGCTTTCGCTGAATTCATTGAATGATTGACTGGCCTGGATGCTTGCTTGAGATTTTGGTGGAGCAATAGGTTCCCCGGGCGTTCTGAGGTTACATTCAGGAATCTGACCTTCCTCATAGACGAGCCTTGGCGAAACTATTGTTCGAATTCCGAGGTAAAATTTTCTCATTGAATAACGGAGAGCCTTCGTACATGCGCATTTAACCCATCACGTACAACGGTTCAGAAACATCGGTTACAAAATGAATAAAGCTTCCCGGAAGAACAAACGGAATTAGAGGAAATGAAATAAAAGAATTCATTTCAAAAGCCACATTTTTAAAATGAAACCACTGTAGTTCGCTATAAAAAAAAACGATCTGGGGTCAGCTTATTTCGGTTACTGACCTTTCGTGGTATAACTCGATCAGAAACAAACCAAGCAGTGCACAGGGACGAGTGATAGACGGAAAACTGCTAACTGAACATGAAGCTAAGAGGTTTCCGGTAAACATATTCTTGTAACTTCACCAGTACAGGAATTACGAATAAGAAAACACAACGGTCACCGCATTATTGTGATGATGCATGACAGGTAATAGACGACACTGCACACAGCTGGTAATGAACACACTTCCGGGATTTATGTTATTTCTTATTAATAGTGAGAACGTGCCTTCCATGGTTATCGTCCATACCCAGGAAGTTAAAAACAATCTCCAACAGTCATTGCGGACACTCCGACTGCACGTAGACTTAAGGGTGTTCCTAACGAACCGCACAACGAGATTTCTTTTCATTATAAAATATCTCAGTGCTCGTTTTTGACTCAACAGTTCCGTTCCCTCGATACACACAAACCTTTATTATCATAGACGTGACTTGATCAAAAATTAGGACGCAAATCATCGAGAGATTGTGAACAAATCGTCTATATCCGGTGTGTCTATCGAAGTTGTTGGTTATCGTTTGTTAGCTGCTCTTACTGCTCTGATAGGGAACGTTTCATCCAGCTAGTTCCATGTGTTGGAACACCCGACTTTAAGTGACGGGAATGATTTCAACAGATATTGCTTGGTCATTGTTGGAAATCTTAAAAGGTTTCGGTATGGACCTGGGCAGAAAATCCCGTACGATTGGAAGAGAATTTCAGGACCGCGATAATACGGGGAACGCTTACAAATGTGTGCTTCTTTGTGACATCACAGGTCACAAGCTACCCGTCTAGTTGGATAACATAGTTGTTACGTAACCATCCCCGAAAACGACATCGGCTAGCAGAAGCAAACTACTGAGTTGCCGCTAAATTATGTGAAACTATCTGTTCTAGTATTGGTCCAAAATCCGTAGCCAATAACTGGCCTCGTATATGCTCATGCTAGTCAGATCTTCCAATTGCTTGAAAGCAAACTTCGACACAAAATATAAACAACCTCCTTGATGGCTTATTAAAATGCCAAAAACAGTAGTTTACTAACTGCGATAAATACACTCAATTGCAAATCAATTTGGTCTTCATGGGAGACTCAAGTGAGTCTCTCGTTTATGCTGTCCTTCAACTGAGTGTGCTGCAAACAGGCCGCCTCATTTCCAGTTGGGTACGATATTCGAGATATCACAGTATGTTTTCATAAAGGAATCTACTCACAAGGCTTTCAGTAAACTAATAAGTAGTTTCCTTTATGAAAGGAGTTTACAGAGTTGTGGCCTCTGTGGAGTTCGTTAACGATAATAGTGAAGCTGATGTGTCCTCCAGCATCCAAACAACTGCGTGCCTCCCGTTGCAGCGTACTTCTGTCCCTGCATTGCTAGGTCACACTCCATGAAAACTCGATACTTTATCTGTAGGTGCTCTGGTCCCCCAGTGGGGAACGTCTGAGGTACAATCCACTATACAGAAACATTAGTGTTCTAAACCTCGAGTCCGTAAACTTCAAGGTGTGAAAGCTTCGACGGAGCATGCCAGTGACCACAGGCGGAAATCATAGTGGCATAAGTGAGATTAGATATCAATAAATTTCCCTCTTTTTCGTCTTCGTATTTTGTTCTATATTCCAAATTCTACACGAACGATTCACGCGTGCTGATTTCATTATTCAAAATATTAGTATGATGAGTGAAATTGCGGCCGACCTCAAAAGCTTCATGCTTTTAATGTGGTGCTTTACTGTGACTGACTCCCAATAGTCTTGCAAAATTTCGCAAGAATTTAAACTGGCTATGTCTGCAGTATCACCTGTTGTTGTTCTTGGTTTGTTCAAGGCTTTGTTACAGCCAGATAGATCTCGAAAGACGAGAAGCTCTCCTAGCTGTTCGCAAACTTCTGAATCTATCTATCGCGCTCAGAATAATCCGATACCACCCGTGGTCAACGTCTTGTTACACCGAGCGATCTACGGTTATCAGCACCGTGGGGTGACTTGGTCACATCGTTTAGCGCTTGGGTAGACTGAGTAACATGGATGATGGCTAGATTAGCTCTACTCTTCGAGCTGTGGTGTTAGAAAAGTAAGCAGTTACGGTGCAATACAATCTGTGTGAATGGTCGGGCAGTTTCCACCTCCCAAAGGACGAGGGTACGCTTGCCATAGTTTTCTCGTAAATCCATTTTTTTACTACCTACTATTGTTAGCAAATCTGGAGAAAATGTTTTCACAAGTGAAAAACATCCACAGAAATGATGTCCGTATACCTGATAAATGATGCACAAAGATCATATGTTCACTTCGGTTTTCGCGTGCAATCGGTCTAATTCTCGCAATACGGCTGGCATATCTTAGAGTGGACACTTATCACTATAAACTGTGAAGCAAAAATGTATACGAACTTACATCCATATTGAGTGCGTTGTACGTTCTGGATCCCATGAAATCGATGTTCTGTATTTTTGATGTATTCATTAAAACCCAGATGGGGGTTCCAGTAGGATCAAGACCTCGACCAAAGCAAATAAATTTCCCGCAGCCATATGTAGGACTGGGATTCAGGTAGCCAACTTATTTCGTTCAATGACCAAAGATTCATCTCCTGTAAGAGGGTCTGCGTTTAGCCACTTGATTTCAAATAGTGTTCCTTCTTGTAAATAGCATCCTGACGATGACTTTAGTTGTCTAGCTCATCTAGTTTTGTTTTCATTCACTTGATCTTTTGTCCTGTAAGTGACAACAATCTATGCCGAAAAACCGAGAAGCACTGCACAACTGTTCCATCTTTATTGGAAAACAATCAACAGTGCACAGCTCACGAACATCCATAGAAATTCGTACTTGTAATTCACTCTGACTGCTGGTTGAGTAACAAACGTCTGCGAATCAATGATTAACTCGCAGTTAGACAGGATGTAGGGCATCCTCATCCTCAGTCCTTCTCAATCCCCAATCCGCATCACGCGTTACATGATAACTGGCTTATTCAATGAGGAATTCTTGGATAGATGACTCACGGGAATTGAGACATGATCCTCCCTCTGAGTTAACAATAATTTGTTGATAATATTTCCCGGTTGAAAATAAAGTAGACGAACTTGCCGTCATGGGTTTCTACACCTGGCGAAGTGCTCTATGAATTTCCAATACCTAATTAGATTTGCGACATCACTTTATTCAAACTTTTTATCCCTACAAGCTAAAGTAGATTTCCTGTTACAAACGGCTTACTTTGGTACCCACCAATTTACACAGTATCATATACGTGGTCAAACGCTGTGATAGTGCTTTTTTAGATAAGTTCACTCAATCTACTAATAACGAGTTCATTTTATTCGAATTGAAGGCGGGATGGTTTTGTGATTAGAGCACGAATTTACTGGCTTAAAGGTCGTGGTTCGAACCCGAACCCTGCATTATGACTTCGCCTGTATAGGCTCGGGTATCCTGGCAGTATCCAAGTCCTAGTGCCTCATTCAGGTGGCATGGTATCTAGGCAGGGTGCCACAGCTGAACGATTTTTTTATTCGAAATGGCAAGCAAATTTTAGCTGAGACAGTCACTTTGGGCGCGTGTATGAGACCTGACCGAGACATTTATGAATTCAACCAGGCCTTTTCCAGAGATGATCGTCTGAAAATAATGATAAGCAAGTGGGATCAGTCTGTTGACCTACCCTGATGGAGGTCCAGCTATGAACTGGGTCTTCGGGGCCGGGGACAAACGCCAGGTCGAAATCTGCAACAAAATTGCTACCGATCGCTTTGCTTGGGCGACTGCAGATAAACACATTCCAAATATCCGCTCAAACTCACGCAACAGAGAGCTGAATTACACAATCCAAAACACCAAATGCAGTACAATCTCACCGTAGACCAATACAAGTTTGGCTTCGAGAGCGATCCACAATTCGAAGGTGAAATCAGGATGACAGAATGGTCAGTTATCATATCGCGGGATATATAAAAATAAAACATGCATAGTTGAAAAACCAAAGGGACTCAACGTCCGACAGTTAAAGTCTGATTTACTGGACGAATGATGATGATGCATAAATGCTGACCATTGTATAGGCCGACTGAAAATTCTAGAAGTACATACCGGAATTATCAAGCAGACGAACGCACACCAACTACCAAGTAAAGCACGAAAGCGCTGCTTATTATTTCATACCAACTACCGAATTTCTAAGAAAATCTGGCCACTGAGAATTGACCATCACGTTCGTTTCA
>NW_008751958.1:630682-632014 GCF_000715545.1 Opisthorchis viverrini
ACAGCGAAAGAATATTACACAGGCAATCGATATCACTACGTATTGTCTATCGTGGCCTGAGTCATTGACCAAGTGATTTGCGGCCGCTGGGGGATCGATGTTTCTATGAAAGGAACGGATCGGCTGACAGATTCGATGTGCCTGCTCCGTGCATCATGGATTTGGACAACCAGATACAGCGTTGGCACAGAGGGAGAGCTGCTATATTTGTGTGTGATGGCGTCGTATGCAGGTGATGTGGTGGTCGGGCAATAAGTAATGTATTTTTTCTACATTCTCTTTACTGTCTGCTCTCCTGGCCTGGTGTGACTCTGTGCCACAGGTGTGATATCATCTGATTGACCTGATATTAGGTATCTACTCAGGTTTCATATCTTTCGTCTCCCTATATTGTGGAATCATACTGAGTTCACAGTTCGCTGCACAAACGCGTTGAAGCAATTGAGGACACCAAATTTGGTTGCAGAATTCGCTCCGCACGACAGATACTGGAACGTATTTTTATCCAGACCACCCAGGTTGCACAAGACAACCTCCTTATATATGTGAATTCATATGTGTTGATCCAATGATTTATTGGATGAATGGCCACAAAATCACGTCGCAAAGCCGAGTCGCGGTGCTAATGTTACTCCAAAGACTAATGTTTGCATCGCGTTTATGTAGCTGATCGAATCCTAAGTCTCGGTGTTGGGCTTCAGGCAGGCTATGCCACTGTGCCAGTCGGCTACTTGTACCATTGGAAAGAGGAATTCAGATCGTCAGAACATGACACTCCCAGGCCTGCATAGAGGTGTGAATTCAATAGGAAGTTCATAGTGTTTGTGAAGTCTGTCATGATGAACGCGCTGAATCACCGATTTTAAACGTCACATTACAGAAGGTTGCACAGAAACGAACTTCAGAGTAATAGACCCAGATGAACTCAAAGACCATGTAGAAATGGCACACACTTCTGCTCCGCAGTCTGCGCCAAAGTTGTGACATTGCAGATAAGGGTGATCGGATTTCCACAAACGCCGAATTTTTTGCTTTTCAACTTCTCTCAGTAATAACTGATTTATTACACTATGCTTATTTTATTAGCGATGACTCTTCCGGCCGTTTTTCACCTTGGGTTTACTGCCAGTTTCCTCATACCGATGAATGTTAACAGTTGACCCCAATTCCTGAAGACTAAAACACCGACAAACGGGCGCAGTTATAATGTGGAGAACTTGTTGGTTACCATCCCCTCAACGTTTATCTTCGACCAATTTACCAGAGTTTGGTTACCACCCCACGAACGTTTATCTTCAACCGTTTTCACAGTCCGATTACTATCTCATTAAT
>NW_008751959.1:0-2627 GCF_000715545.1 Opisthorchis viverrini
TTGGTGGATTGGAAGAGTTTCAAATAAATGTTGCTCGAGTTGGATTCGTTAGTGTTCCACTTCAGGTTGTCACTGGCAGAGTTCCCTTGGACTTTGTAGGGTTGCAGGTGCTCCGATATTTATTTGAGCGCCTGGGTTTCACACCAGTTCCACGTTTTCTATTCTGCTAACACTGGGATGCTATGCGATTTCAACCTCCTCGTCTATCAATCTCTGTGGCGTGGACCGTGGGCCTCGCCGCAAAAATCTCAACATTTTCTAAATCTATTTCTTGTTTCGTGTCCAGTGCGTGTTCGGCAAATGCCGAGTATTTCGGGAACACTTGATATTCTTCTGCGTTTCTCGGCGGCCTGTTTATTTTTCTACCATGCTCTCCGATTCTGCCGTGTAGTTCCCTGGCCGCGTGTCCTTGGTGCAGTCATTACACATAGTTTTGTAGTCACAGTCTCTGGTTCTGTTTGCCGGGATGCAATCGTTCAACTGCACCAGTGCAGAGCGCAAAGTTTTTCTCCGTAAAACTAGTGTTATGTAAGCCATGTTTGGATATCCCTGGTTTATATGGTTGGCTTCTCGTATATGGTATTCCTTAACCTTATGTTGACTCTCTACATACTAAGATTGATGTTTGGGCGCAGTTCATTCAGATACTTGCAAAACTCACCAAATGTTTCTCGTTTTATCATAACGAAAGTGTCGTCTACATATGGCCTGAATAACTTGGGAGATTATAAGAATAAGTCTAAAGCTCTCTGTTCAAATTCTGCCGCAAATATATTTGCCAAACCCGGGAGTATTTGAGATTCCATTGTTAAGCCGTCTTCTTGAGTATACATCACTGAGTCCAAAAACGAAATAGGGGAGATTCAGACATGCTTTTATACCTTCCACTATTTCATCTACCGTAAGCTGAATCCGTTCGCTACTTTGTTGGCGAAGTTTTCTGAATGCTTAATTTAAGCACAAACTTCTCGTTGAGGGGCTTTAAAGGACCGGCCAAGAATCTGGCCAGTGCATGCGGTGGGGAACGTATTTCGTCTACTATCTGCCTTACCGGAGCATTTGGTTTATGGATTTTTGGAATGCTATAAAGTCGAAAGAAGTTCAAGCCCATCGTTTAATCAGTCACTAGAGGAAGCCTCGATGGTAAATGTGTGAATCGGCAGTAAATTTCGACACTTTCATCCCGGATGCAACAACCCAGCATCTAACAAGTACCCACGAATTACCAAAGTCGGAGGAATTCGCTTGTTACGAGGTGGTATCTAGTCCGTTCCGAGCGCAACCAATTACGCTTTAATTGATTAGTTCAATGGAATTTAAATGGCAGGTTTGTGATATCGGTTTACAGTCGTTCTCTTTATCAAAATCAGGGATTATGGGCAGCTTTTGAAAAATCAATCACACATGTAAAACCAAAGTTCCTAGGGAGAGTAAACATTCGATACGACTGGACCTGTGCGTTATGCGAGTAATTGCCCTCAATCGATTATCTTGTCAGTATCCGCAGAAATCCCGTTCGCCGTGATCATTTTGAGGTTATCTTACCGCAATCAGTCTATTATTTGACATAATCAATGCAAATTTGTTCTATACAGGCTATCGGATGGAATTTGGCTATAACACAATAAATCAATCAATTACCTAATCAACGTTTCTCCTCAGTAAAAGCCAAAATCGCATTAAATTACCCAGAAAAGCCCCAAAACCACGGGTTAGACGCTAACTCGATTCGTGGTCTCCTCAAATGGGGTGTTTAAATTGCTCGCATGTTCCAAAACAAAACCTAGGTCTTGATGGTGTGAAAAATCTTAGAAATTTTTTGTGAAGATTTCTTCGTGTAAGTAAAGCCCTTATAGGACCAATAGCTGAGAAGCACCGCGAAGCCATTTCATCCCTACTGGGATCATCAGCGGTGCGCACATCACGAAAATCCAGGTAGATTCTAACCCGAAACGTGAGGACAATCCAAACTGAAAATATGAAAGTACTGTGTGACAGTTTAAACCTATTTGGGAATCGACAATTAATTTTGGCGGGAGCCCCAAAAGGGACAAAACCTTTGATGGGTTGCCAAGCGTTTTCAGCAAATACACCGGTCATATATGACGCCTAAACAACAGCGTATCGCGTATGTCGAATAGCGTACCAACTAGAATACTAAGCGCCTGCTGGGAACTTCTCTGGATATTCACTAACTATCAGGCAGTATTAGACGAATGATTGCCGAAAGTCAATTTTATGATCATCCGGAAGACGCGGATGTCGACCGTACATCACCATTGACTGCATGGAAGCGCGATGTGCTAGCAGCACTCTTGGCCTCAGTGGCCAAATTTGTCCTCTGCCACTCCTTGATCGTTTGATTAGATCACTCTTTTCAGGTGATATTTTGCCGTTCGTATCCTTCCGTTCCCCACCTTCTGCGAAAAAAAACTCCTGAATTTGCAATTGAGTGTAGATTCGCTATGTTTGTTCGTGGAGTTTGGTATCAGGTAGAACATAGGGTTTGCGGAAAATCGCAGAGTGCGCCTTCATACTGATTCCTAAGAACGTCGAAATCGGAAATTTCATTCCTCTGCCTCACGACTGCGCCGATAGCGCGATCACTAGCGTTCGTTGCAACAATG
>NW_008751959.1:4844-5770 GCF_000715545.1 Opisthorchis viverrini
GAAACAAGAAATAGATTTAGAAAATGTTGAGATTTTTGCGGCGAGGCCCACGGTCCACGCCACAGAGATTGATAGACGAGGAGGTTGAAATCGCATAGCATCCCAGTGTTAGCAGAATAGAAAACGTGGAACTGGTGTGAAACCCAGGCGCTCAAATAAATATCGGAGCACCTGCAACCCTACAAAGTCCAAGGGAACTCTGCCAGTGACAACCTGAAGTGGAACACTAACGAATCCAACTCGAGCAACATTTATTTGAAACTCTTCCAATCCACCAAAGTAAGATTTTTACAAACAAAGTAACCGAAAAGAGCCTTAATTCACACTCAGCACTGGTCCATTGTGGCTTTCTGAAGGGGGCTCACCGATTACTTCCCCGCCTGTCTTATATCCTGACCGATTTGGTGACCTGCTCACTTGGCCTGATGAAGCTCTTGTGTCAAAAGCGAGATGTTGCCCTACAAGCTGCGAAAGAATCCCGTTATCATTATTTCATGGAATAGTCCTCAGTGTTCATAACTTTGTCCCCATTCCGCGGAATCCCCACTAGCCGCAAATCTCCCAGTCACATGCCCATTATGACTGTAAACGCATGATCATGCCCGAAGGTATGTCAGCCACATGTTGGGAAATAAACACTATTTTTATTATACCGATTGTTTACCAAACCAATCTGAAACGTACAATATCTCGTTTATTTTGGAATGTGTTCACGTTCTTGCTGGTTTATATCATCTCAGCGGAGAACGCAGTGTCTTCTGAGAAGTGAACAAATGATTGAATTATCGATTGACTAAGTATAGTTTTGAATGATAAGTTTTTCAGTTTTGAATGTTCTAAGCGGATGTGTGAAGAGGCGGAAATCACCTATACGCGGTTTTCTACAGGTAGCATAAATGTAGACTTCGTTTGGAACAAGTTTATCA
>NW_008751959.1:6024-15708 GCF_000715545.1 Opisthorchis viverrini
GGGACCACATCTTCAGCGGTGCGGTACTAACCCAATGCCACACGAAAAAATTTAGCACATAAAACCCATTGCGATAAATTATCTCCCCGCAGTCACCGATGTAGTTGCGGAAATTTTCGAAAACTATTTGACGTACGAAACTGAATTCAGTTATTCACCTGATCAAGCATTGTAAGTAGCTCACAATTATTCAGTTGATGTTTCGGCGCACACCGCAACAAACACAACCACTTATGAAATTCACGTACAGAGTCAAGACCAATAAATACTAACAAAATACTAATGAAGACCCGACATCTGGGTGAGCAGTAACCACGACCGACCCGTAGTTACACATCCATCATTTCATGAACATAGAAATCTTCTGTGTAAAGCAAGAAAAATTGACTATATTTATTCGTAGCCATAAGACCTCTCGCAACGGTCACAGATTTTTGCAAGTCTTCTTTGAAATTAACCCAAGTTGTAGTCGGTCTTAAACAACAAGGTTAAACTTCCTCTCCGCCGTAGAATAGTGCTTCGGGAAGCACAGTTTGGCTTAGGAGCTCAGGATAATTCAGTTCTTAAGCCCATAAATTATTAACCGTGTCTCGAATCCAGCCTCAGTTTTACGACTTGTCACGTCCGGGCTTGGGTTACCCGGCGGTTGCTCAGCCCTTATGATACGCTCGGGCAATATTACGGCTGCATATAAAAACGGTGCTGCCGCTGAAGTATTACTAATATTATCATGTTCGCAATATTAGATCCCTATTCCGTCACACTGAATTTCAGCAGATTATGTTCAACTTTAGTGCTGTGAGTGTCAGACAGGTGGACTTAAATGAATACCGCTGCGCAAAATGAAGCTTTTGAAAGCAATTGGAGGGAGCACAAATGTCGCTACGAGCACCTTTAAAATGCAGTTTTTGACCGGTACAAGCACTGAAAAAACGTGGGACAGTGCCAACTAGGGTGACCTTACAGTTTATTGGTCATCTGGTTAGTGATCTTTCAGTGAAGCCAAAATGTTGGATTGCAGTAGGTATAGGCCTTCCGCTGTGATGATCCTTTCTATGGCGATGGCAGTGAAACGGTTGTAAACTAACTGTCAGGCTGAGCATTCCTGTAATTCTTCATTTCCTTGTATGTTGGGATAGGCATGTCCAAAGTGGGTGATGCACTAAATATGAGTTTCGGCAGAAAGGAGCTTATAATGAGTACGGTTTGTTTATTTGTAAATTTGTGGAACTGAGTTGCAAGTGCGAATTATGTTCGACCTAAATCTATCGAGTAAACACAGAAATGAGTTTTAATCCTGACTGATGTGTGGACCACAACAGGACAGGCCATTATAATAGCTAGGGTTTCACATGATTTGCTGATGCTAAAAAAGGAATTCCACCTTACGGCGCGCCTGGATCCCAAAGACTCAAAAATGCACGAACTAGCTAGCATTTCCGGCGGCCATTCAATACGTAACTTGGAGTCTCAGATATTTAGTGGTTACTTTAAACAAAGTTGTGATAATTTCCCGTGCTTTTGGACGTAATATCCGGCAAACGAGTGAATGATTGCGCTGGTTTTCTAATGGAGAATGCAGTTTTCCATTCGTTGCTGTCGGATGTGGATGAGAGCGCCTTTAATTGTCCGACCGTTGAGCATCGGATCAAGTGGCCTATCTTTGACATGTGTTAGGTACCGAAGTGATCTACCCCGCAAAAACAGATATACAAAAAATCAGGCAAATCAGACAATCCCACCGAGTTAGTATTGAGATAATCGACTTCATTTTACTAGTATAACACGTAGTATGCTGGTACGTGCCCAAAAGTGCCTGAAATGAACTGGCTGTTGGAATCCGGAGGACGGGAGCTCCGAGACCCAGGTCATACACGACGGTATGGTGTTTCGAATTAGGGTATGTTATGCATGCCGAAAATTCTGATGTGGTGAAGCTATCAAGAAATGCCATTTTTGCCCAACATCTTAGTAAGGGTGCAAAAAATTTCAAAGCTGTTTTGAATAATCTGTTGAATTTATTTAGAGGAAACCCTCCATTAGATCAGTTTGGATCTCGTTTGATAATTCGCCCACAGCACAACCAGGTAAACGCTGGGCCAAGTACTGCTTATCAGTAGTGCGACTAGCTCTCAGTTAGACTGGATATAGCGCCACTCATCCTTCAGTCGCAGTAACCGAATCACGTGGTCACATACTGCCACGTTTCCTCGAGTGATGACGTATCAAAGGAACGTTTCAGTCATCTGACATACACATTCTTTCTCTGATACACTCATTGATTGCTGATGAAACGGTGATACTACAAATGTGGCAGGCATGGGAGTTACATGATCTCTTCCAGTAAATTCGCTTGAAAAGGGAGTTCTTTGCGGAATTTGTGGGCTCGCTTTGTACCATTTGCTCGGACTAGGGCAACACTCAACGAATATCCCGAAACGTTCAGCATGACGCGTTAAAGTGAACAGTGATGTTTAGTTTTTCTAAGTAGGTTGTGTATGAGAGTTTCGCCTTCATGCCCAAAAGTCTGCAACTGGTTAGTTGGTATTTAGTAATAAATTACTCCACAGGGAATGCGTTCTTATTTTGTTGATGCCGTGACCAATATAAACATCACCTTTACGTGGTCACAACCCTTTGAGAATGGGGATGCTTGAACCTCCATGTAGGATATTGAGGTGGTAGCTGATGCCGCCGGACTGGAGAACTACTGGAGAAAGTTATCGACGCTGAAGATCCTACTTAGAGGCGACACTGGATTCGGCCAGAAGAGATCCTTGGATGATAGACTGGGCCTTCGAGAAGGGCGTCCTTGGAGCGGAGTTCGACATGCCAGCCGATCGCCCTGGTGATAGGGTATGCCGCAATCAAGCTTGACGGTTATCCAAGCGCTGCCGTGATGCTGGTTTGCGGATAAATGAAACAAAGATGCAGCTCGCGCGTAGTTCGCTGATACGGCTGAGTCATAACTGGGTCACGGGAAAGTAAGCCCACTGCACTAACAATTGGCAAAGATCAAGGATTGTGCTGTTATCAATTCAAAGTGGTCTCTACGGCAGTCTCTTGGACGAGCAGAATACTACAGCCGGTTTGTTAAGGTTTTCAGCACGATCGCTGCAACCGTATCGGCGCAGACCTAAAGCAGCGGAATGGAGCTATCGTACATGCCAGTCGTGTCCTGGCTAACAGACTAACGCGACCACTGAGGAAGTGTTTTAGCGATCATCTTGGCCCTGGATCAATGGAGCCACATCTGCTTTGGCAAAGGCATTATGTCGAAATCGATCCCATTCACAGTTCAGCAGAAGCTGGGTATCAGCCGGCTAAGGATGGCACCAAACCACATCTTCAGCGGTGCGCTACTAACCCAATGCCACACGAAAAAATTTAGCACATAAAACCCATTGCGATAAATTATCTCCCCGCAGTCACCGATGTAGTTGCGGAAATTTTCGAAAACTATTTGACGTACGAAACTGAATTCAGTTATTCACCTGATCAAGCATTGTAAGTAGCTCACAATTATTCAGTTGATGTTTCGGCGCACACCGCAACAAACACAACCACTTATGAAATTCACGTACAGAGTCAAGACCAATAAATACTAACAAAATACTAATGAAGACCCGACATCTGGGTGAGCAGTAACCACGACCGACCCGTAGTTACACATCCATCATTTCATGAACATAGAAATCTTCTGTGTAAAGCAAGAAAAATTGACTATATTTATTCGTAGCCATAAGACCTCTCGCAACGGTCACAGATTTTTGCAAGTCTTCTTTGAAATTAACCCAAGTTGTAGTCGGTCTTAAACAACAAGGTTAAACTTCCTCTCCGCCGTAGAATAGTGCTTCGGGAAGCACAGTTTGGCTTAGGAGCTCAGGATAATTCAGTTCTTAAGCCCATAAATTATTAACCGTGTCTCGAATCCAGCCTCAGTTTTACGACTTGTCACGTCCGGGCTTGGGTTACCCGGCGGTTGCTCAGCCCTTATGATACGCTCGGGCAATATTACGGCTGCATATAAAAACGGTGCTGCCGCTGAAGTATTACTAATATTATCATGTTCGCAATATTAGATCCCTATTCCGTCACACTGAATTTCAGCAGATTATGTTCAACTTTAGTGCTGTGAGTGTCAGACAGGTGGACTTAAATGAATACCGCTGCGCAAAATGAAGCTTTTGAAAGCAATTGGAGGGAGCACAAATGTCGCTACGAGCACCTTTAAAATGCAGTTTTTGACCGGTACAAGCACTGAAAAAACGTGGGACAGTGCCAACTAGGGTGACCTTACAGTTTATTGGTCATCTGGTTAGTGATCTTTCAGTGAAGCCAAAATGTTGGATTGCAGTAGGTATAGGCCTTCCGCTGTGATGATCCTTTCTATGGCGATGGCAGTGAAACGGTTGTAAACTAACTGTCAGGCTGAGCATTCCTGTAATTCTTCATTTCCTTGTATGTTGGGATAGGCATGTCCAAAGTGGGTGATGCACTAAATATGAGTTTCGGCAGAAAGGAGCTTATAATGAGTACGGTTTGTTTATTTGTAAATTTGTGGAACTGAGTTGCAAGTGCGAATTATGTTCGACCTAAATCTATCGAGTAAACACAGAAATGAGTTTTAATCCTGACTGATGTGTGGACCACAACAGGACAGGCCATTATAATAGCTAGGGTTTCACATGATTTGCTGATGCTAAAAAAGGAATTCCACCTTACGGCGCGCCTGGATCCCAAAGACTCAAAAATGCACGAACTAGCTAGCATTTCCGGCGGCCATTCAATACGTAACTTGGAGTCTCAGATATTTAGTGGTTACTTTAAACAAAGTTGTGATAATTTCCCGTGCTTTTGGACGTAATATCCGGCAAACGAGTGAATGATTGCGCTGGTTTTCTAATGGAGAATGCAGTTTTCCATTCGTTGCTGTCGGATGTGGATGAGAGCGCCTTTAATTGTCCGACCGTTGAGCATCGGATCAAGTGGCCTATCTTTGACATGTGTTAGGTACCGAAGTGATCTACCCCGCAAAAACAGATATACAAAAAATCAGGCAAATCAGACAATCCCACCGAGTTAGTATTGAGATAATCGACTTCATTTTACTAGTATAACACGTAGTATGCTGGTACGTGCCCAAAAGTGCCTGAAATGAACTGGCTGTTGGAATCCGGAGGACGGGAGCTCCGAGACCCAGGTCATACACGACGGTATGGTGTTTCGAATTAGGGTATGTTATGCATGCCGAAAATTCTGATGTGGTGAAGCTATCAAGAAATGCCATTTTTGCCCAACATCTTAGTAAGGGTGCAAAAAATTTCAAAGCTGTTTTGAATAACCTGTTGAATTTATTTAGAGGAAACCCTCCATTAGATCAGTTTGGATCTCGTTTGATAATTCGCCCACAGCACAACCAGGTAAACGCTGGGCCAAGTACTGCTTATCAGTAGTGCGACTAGCTCTCAGTTAGACTGGATATAGCGCCACTCATCCTTCAGTCGCAGTAACCGAATCACGTGGTCACATACTGCCACGTTTCCTCGAGTGATGACGTATCAAAGGAACGTTTCAGTCATCTGACATACACATTCTTTCTCTGATACACTCATTGATTGCTGATGAAACGGTGATACTACAAATGTGGCAGGCATGGGAGTTACATGATCTCTTCCAGTAAATTCGCTTGAAAAGGGAGTTCTTTGCGGAATTTGTGGGCTCGCTTTGTACCATTTGCTCGGACTAGGGCAACACTCAACGAATATCCCGAAACGTTCAGCATGACGCGTTAAAGTGAACAGTGATGTTTAGTTTTTCTAAGTAGGTTGTGTATGAGAGTTTCGCCTTCATGCCCAAAAGTCTGCAACTGGTTAGTTGGTATTTAGTAATAAATTACTCCACAGGGAATGCGTTCTTATTTTGTTGATGCCGTGACCAATATAAACATCACCTTTACGTGGTCACAACCCTTTGAGAATGGGGATGCTTGAACCTCCATGTAGGATATTGAGGTGGTAGCTGATGCCGCCGGACTGGAGAACTACTGGAGAAAGTTCGCGACGCTGAAGATCCTACTTAGAGGCGACACTGGATTCGGCCAGAAGAGATCCTTGGATGATAGACTGGGCCTTCGAGAAGGGCGTCCTTGGAGCGGAGTTCGACATGCCAGCCGATCGCCCTGGTGATTGGCTCAATCAAGCTTGACGGTTATCCAAGCGCTGCCGTGATGCTGGTTTGCGGATAAATGAAACCAAGATACAGCTCGCGCGAAGGTCGGTGACATCGCCCTGTCATAATGTAGGTCACGGAGAAGTAAGCCCCCTGCCCGAAAACTTAGCAAAGATCAAGGATTGTGCTGTTTTCAATTCAAAGTGGTCTCCACGGCAGTTTCCTGGACGAGCGGAATACTACATCCTGTTTTTTCAAGGATTTCAGCATGATCGCTGCAACGCTGTTGGCGCAGACGTAAAGCAGCGAAATGGATTTATCGAATATGCCAGTCTTTTCCCGGCTAACGCTGAACAGAAGTACTCAACAATCGAAGAAGTATGTTTAGCGATCGTCTTGGCCCTGGATCAATGGAGCCACATCTGCTATGGCAAAGTTGTCATGTCGAAATCGATCCCATTCACAGTTCAGCAGAAGCTGAGAATCAAACGGCTAAGGATGGCACCATACCACCCTCAAACAAATGGCCTCACGGAACGTAATAACCAAACGTTCAATGAGTGGCTGAGGGCCAAACGAGGTAACTGGGTAGTGAATTGGGATGGTGTTGCTAGCTCATCGTGCACCCATACAGCCAAACATAGGCAAGGCCCCGTTCATGTACGGTCAAAATCCGCGCCTTTGGGTTGATCAGGTTAATGGATTCAGGATTAGAATCCAGTTTCGGCAATAAATAAAATGAATTTTGACAGCTGAATTGATCAAACCGGTGCAATTGAGATAACAGAGTAATCTATCTGTTTTGTTCATCTTACTACTCTTTGCGGATTTGAGAATACTGATGAGAACTGTTATTCGCTTGCTGTTGAATATTTTTTTCAAAGTTACGGGAAAATGTATTTTGATACTGCTGTGAGGAAAGTCGGTGAATTCCACTTGGTGTTGACCCACTCTGAAAGACTAAGAAGCGTTGTCTAGTTGCTTCATCCTTAATAATAATAATAATAATAATCATTATCGTCATCTCAGAAAACTCCAGCTAGGCTCGAACCCGCGACCTTCCAGCTAGCGACTGGGCACTCAGTCGTTCATTGACGAGCGGTTGATCAGATTAAACAGGATATAGCAGACCTATCCTTCATTCGCGAAAATCACACTACGTGGTAACCTACTGATTAGCTGCTCAAGTGATGACTTGTCAGAGGGAAGGTTTACACACGCAGTGAAGTCATCCTTCCTCTGAGCGCTGCTCATCGCTTCGCAATATGCGGCGCGTTGCAGCCTTGTACCAAGACCAGACCGCGTGTGTCAGCATTGGGCCAAGTTCAAACAGTGTCCCTCCAATAACTAACTTCAGACCGTTGTGTTCTCGCACTCGCACGCACTCACTCAGTCGCTCGTTCGGAATATAGCTGTTGTTTTCCCTTCTGTGAATCGTTTTTTCCGGCATTAGGCACTGAAGCAACTCGCCTTTCTGGATAAGGTCCGCGTGATACCCACAGGCTGGTTTGAGACTGCAAGATACTGCTTCTGACCGATGTCGGGAGCTTTCATGCAGTCAGTTTCAAATACCGACATTGGCGATGAACGCTGATATCGTGTTATCGATGATGATGATGATGAGTGGCTGGCGGCCAAAGGAGGTGACTAGGAAGTGAACTTGCCAATGGTGTTGCTAGTTCATCATCCTTCCATACAGTCAACCAGAGGCAAGTTCCTGTTGATGCTGATGTACGGTCGACATCCGTGCCTTCCGGTTGATCAGGAAATCGGGTCGGGACCACCAACGCGCTTGTCTCCGGAGGAGATAGAGGAGGAAAGAAGGAGAGCTCGAGAAAACTTAACCGCCGTTCAGGAAATGACTAGGCTTAAAACGGTAATTCGAAAGGGACGCACATTCCCCATAGGTATGACGGTCAAGAGAAAGGGTCACCAGAATCCTGGAAGGAATGAACTGGTGTGGGGGAAGCTAGGCAGTCGGTGCCGGGATCCGTTTGTCGTTACCGATCGCCTGGAAAACGTCTATACGATTCAAAATGGCCGGGGGTCGAAAAGAATAAATGAGACGCAGATTCGTAAGCGGCAAGATACAGTTAAAAGGCTGCCGACTAGACCCGTTGCAGAAGCCGATCTGACGGAGGTAAATGTAATTCGATGGGATGCGAACGATCCTTAAGGGGTGGTGTATAATTGTGATACTGCTGATGAGGGAGGTATGTGAGTAGTAAACTCGCTTGAAAAGGAGATCTTTGCGGAATCTGTTTACTCAATTTGTAACATTTGTTTGAACTTGGGTAACGTTCAATGAATATATGTTGAACACGTTCAGCAAGACGCGTTCAAGTGAAGACGGATGTTTAGTGTTTCTAATTAAGATGCAAATTAGGGGATTGCTTTCCTGTCCAATAGTCATGTAACGGATCAGTTGGCATTTTGTCATAAACTACTAACCAGGGAGGTCCATGTTCCTGTCACTGGTTTTACGAAGAGGTTGAAACAGTTCACATTGTGATACAAAATTTTACTATCACGTTTTGTTACAAAAAGCCGTATTAATTTCCCCATGGACCAAAGGTTTCTGAAAGGTACTCATAAAGCCAGTAGATACGTGAAAACAATTTTGTAGACCCAGGTTGCTTCTTGGTGCTGCCCGAAGCGCATGGGTGCAAAACCAAGTCCTAGAAAACACCACCATTCACCAATGAACACATATTTTTGGAATAGGTTTGCATTAATGATCAGTCATTTAACAAGCTGATGGAAATGGTAGGTCATACCATGATAGCATAAACCTTTGTACCGCGGACCTATTAGATTTGTGGGGATACTTCTTTGCCATACATTTGTACAGCAAAGTTTGATTCACAGGAGACGCGCAGTATAAAACTCCAGACACATACAGCTTCAAGTAAGCCCGAATATGGTGCGTCGATGTTCGCTCCTTATTGCGTTCTTGTTCTACATCGAACACGTCGCATGGATGGATGCCGTCGATGTCCACAGTTTGTCATCATTCTTAAACCGTAATCCGTCGAAGAACTGGGTTGTCCTGGTCGCTGGTCCCAAAACCTGGGAACATTATCGACACCAGGTAGGTTTCCCTTGTTTTTTATTTGTTTGAGGCTCAAACGTTTATCTTAATCCCGGAAGAAAGGGTTGTCAAAGTTTGCAATAGTGGTCCCCAAACATATTTTCCTACCTGGTTTTTTCCGGGGCTGTGATATTTCGCTCGGATAGCCGGTGGATACAAGCTCCAACTGATGGACACACTAATCCAAACACTAATGGACACACATTTCGTGGCCTGTATTCGTTTATGTTAGTTGCTCCTTGTCGCAAAACAATATTGCGTTTTGTGTGGGGTCGATTCTACGTTCCTAATAAACTCAGATTTTACTGGGGCGCATAGTTTGGTTCACAATAATCGAAATCCGAATTCCGTCACCCATAAGTTCGTATTGTTGCGCTATGTGACGAAAAATCACGGCTTTTGTGTGGGAGGGGGGGGGGTGG
>NW_008751959.1:16223-109151 GCF_000715545.1 Opisthorchis viverrini
TTGCGTTTTGTGTGGGGTCGATTCTACGTTCCTAATAAACTCAGATTTTACTGGGGCGCATAGTTTGGTTCACAATAATCGAAATCCGAATTCCGTCACCCATAAGTTCGTATTGTTGCGCTATGTGACGAAAAATCACGGCTTGTGTGTGGAAGGCATGGTGTTGTACAAAACACAAATGCAATGGTTTACCAGCCACCACTAATCATCTGACCTGATATTGTTACTTCGCTATATTAGAGAAACGCTCCCGGGCTCTTAGAATGACCTTTTGTATGAACCAGGTCTCACAAACTTCAACAAAGACAACTGATATACCAAGAATAATGACTGTTACGGCCAAAGCACGGGCATTGCTAGGCAGTGTGAGCGGATAAAGCTATACTACTTCGTGAGATTAAGTGGCGTTTATTTGGAATAAACATATAGAAATCCATCTCGGTCAAATTCGTTCGTCCGCAAGCCGCACTTTATTCTTTTTTCAGGTTTAGCGGGTAATAATATATTGCTACTAAGTATATTCGTAATGTGACTGTTTAGCTAGTACACAAGCGAACGACAGATTCGGGCGTATTTTCGAAGTCAAGAGATATCATCATTGCACAGCTGCGGTGAGCGGGTCGTTGTTCTGACATTTGACTGACTGTGGAACTGTGTTCCAAACAAGCCCTTCGCGTTCTTGGGATGATGCATCCAAATACTGTTGGGATAACTGATACTCCACCAAGTATGGATTATTTTACACATTCTGATTGCTATCTTTGTTCTCCATGCCTCAATCTGCCTGTTATCCTAAATTCACATGTCATTTATTTTCTCATTCAGGCGGACGTTTACCACGCGTATCAAGTCGTGCGCAAACATAAAGTTCCAGCCAAGAATATAATCACCTTCGCCTACGACGATATTGCGACTAATCCCAAGTAAATATCGCGTAAAATTTTCGCTATATGCTAGTGAATAGAGTATATAAAACGCACTTCGGTTTTTGGCCTCAACACGTCTCATTGTTGTTCAGTATATCTTATGTATATAATTGTAGAATTTGAGTTGCAGAAAATTATTTGGTTTCATTTATCACCTCAGATGTCTTAATAGTTTTTCTTTTGGTTGATGCCTTTTCTTGAGTGTAGACCCCATAAAACCCATGATGCGGCACATTTTGATAACGATCATGATGGGGGGAGAATGACACCGGTATGAACTCTTTTGAGTAGTCGTTTCCGTAGCCTGAAATATAACCCACTGATATATGTATGTCGTTTGAATGCACCAGCCGGCTGATGTTTTGGAGCAAATAGTAAGCAGACAATCTAGTAGGCTAAACAATTTGTAATGCAGCCGGAGGGGAGAAAAGAGCTTCTTAAATTATTGAAAGATAGTACCTGCGTGGAGAGGTTAACACTCGTAAGTCGTTTATCGCAGTCGTTCGGCTGTAGCAACTACAGGGCGCCTAGCTGCCATGACTCACGAAGTATGCACAAGGCCTTTAATAGTGCCAGGTTTCCCAAGCCCAGATAGATGTGGTCGGGAGGCACAAGACTCACTGTTACTTTTCATTCTTTTATTCCAGAAACCCGTTTCAAGGCAAAGTGTTCCATGACTACGAGCACGAGGATGTCTACAAGGGTATGGTGATTGACTACCGTGGAAAAGTAAGTCTGTGTTCGGGTGCGCAGCAATCAAGTGAATTCCTGCATCAGTTTACCGTGTCACACAAGGTGCAATTAAAATGACACTGTGGATCAAAGCACAATATGAATCGTAGGGCAGAATTATCAGTTTTACTATATTAGAGAAGGGTCGATCCACTTGGACGAACACCAGACATTAGGTCATACAGAACTGCAGCCCATGACCGAGTTCAGCCATCCGATTTTGGCCTATCAGGTAGGTTAGCGTTCTTGTCAAAAGAACAACGAAATGTGCACCAAGATCAACGGTGCCCGAATAGGTTTTTCGGAGAAATCTCCTGTGATATCCCGAGGGATGCACCAACCAAGCAGCGTGTACAGGACAGCACATTCAGCTTAAGAATATCATAGAGAAGAGAAGCTCAACTTTGATTCATTTGAGTGCTGATGAGTGATACTCATATCAAGATAGCGGCTATTTCTCACCTATGTTGCATTTTCAGCACACCGCGATCATCCCGAATAAAATATTAGTGAAGTTGGCGGGCAGGAAATGGACGCCAAAATGATGGTTGCTGTGAATAGGCTGAGGGTGAAGAACAGCATTGTCACACGAACAATTGGTCATGCATGTTCATTCGTTTTAGGATGTCACACGGGATAACTTCTTGAAAGTATTGGAGGGGGTATGGAACTTGAAGCCAACAAGAAGAAGGTGCTGAAAAGGTGAGTTGGCGCGGAAGTGGATATTGTTAATGCACCTGCTTATCACAGCAAGAATTCTAGTTTTCAGGTCGCCGTCTTTTACGAAATATGCGTGTTTAGTATTCTCGTAAGTAACTTGGTACATAATCTGTTCGGGTAAGCTTCACTTCATTGGAAACCCGGTTTATCCATTTCTGACGTTTGGTTATTATTAAATCGTGGGCATCACTCGCCACTGTTAACAAGTTTCGGGAATATTCAGATATGCGCAGTTGTGAGTGGTCAAATATCTGCTTGGTCTTGTACAAGGCTTCGGCGGTCGATTTTGGTTTGCTCGGGTTCAGGAGTTGTTTTTACTCACGCTGCTGTACAACGCAAATAAACACTGTTGATTGAATAATCTAAATCCCCGCCCATTAGCAGCCCTCTCGACTTATGTCTGCCCCCAAATCCGTATCGACATCCACTGATAATAGCCTCAGATTTAGAACACCTGTTTCAACTTAGATTCTGTGTGGTTGAGTAACGTCAAAGTAGTTCTTTCGAAATTATTTCCACGCCTTCTTGACCCGCACATGGCGAGAAGGGAAGCGTCGGCATACAGAAACAAGGCAAGAAACGAGGCAAATCTTTATTCAATCGCAAACCATAAGTCTCTCATCCGGTCATTTATAAACAGTTTGGATTTGAGTTTGCGACAAATCCCGTAATCATACGCTCTTTGTGCGTGTTTAACCATTTATCGGTGTTTCGTACGGGTACCAGCAATGGACGTTTCTGTACATATTCCTGGCTCTAGTAAACCAATCTTTTTAATCCGCAGTTTGACAGAAACCCCCTCGTTTTAAAAGTTTTGTGAACACTGATTGTTGGGCCTCCTTCAAGGGCCACGTGTTAGTTGCTGCTCTGCCGTCATTCAGCGTTGCTTCCAAAAACATAGTGCCTCGTTGTCTGTTCGGTCGCCATTCCAAGGCAGTGGTTTGGTAGCGGTTCATATAGATATTTTGTCTGAAGTTTCGCCATTCCCCACAATAGCTTGGAGTAGGAAGTTCCTGCATTCACCCTTCCAAAGCACTCAGTTTGACAAACACTAATTACTGAACTCACCTGCCAAGTGGTAATAGACCTGTACCATTTTATTTGCTGTCGCCTAGAGTATGCAGTTTCCGCTGCCTGTCGCGGACATTATATCCTGTTACAGCAGACTAGTTTTCTACGAAACTACATTTTCAGACAAAATAGTTTGTTGGGCATATTCAAAAGAGATATTTCTTTTACTGGACATATTATGAGTTTAAACGTTTTTATTTTGAAACTTGTCCAGCGTTGGACAAAACTTTATCTTAGGTGGGATCGATGTTATCTTTTTCCGTCAATTTTTGCACCCTCTGGTTGGCTTTTCTGCTTTGAGCATACTCGTTGACCGATCTAATAGATAAATGAACAGAAATTTGGTTAAAAGCTTTTCCAAATACTAAATTGAACAAATTCAGTTTTTCCGATCCCGCCCGTAGTTAGTTGAGATAGAGAAGGGGAGCGGAATTGTCTATAGAATAGGTGATCAAAGGTGATAAACCAATAACAATAAACCAGTTTTATTAACTGGAAGGGCATTAGTCAAAACGAACTCCGAAATCTCAGGCTAGAGCACAACAGCAATTCAGAAAAAACAATCAAAATGTACTACAGAAACCAGATCGGAGTAAAAGCCAGTGGAATATGGAAAGCCAGATTGCAACACATTGGAAAGCGGTAACCGATCATTCAGATCATGAACAAATGGTCTTCAGACAGAAACTACTTAAAGCATCAATCGAATTCAGGCGATACCAGTCACAACGCAGCACAGATCGAAATCGACCATTTCGACCCCGAGAAATGTATGGTCCCCTCAGCCAAATATGGCCGTATAATATCAGAAAATATCAACCACTCACTCATGATTTCACTTCAGTTAGTGATGAAACATTCGCGAGCTGATCACTGCGAACAGAGAACAGATGAACGCGCGCTTGATCAACGATCAGCAAAGGAAGATTTCCAGATCACTTTAGGACATCCGTGTTCAAAATGTAGGATCACCTTTGTTATAATCTATTTCAGCAGTAGTTTATATATTGTGTAGATATTTCATTAAACATGTAATCATGCTAACAAGAGCGTCTTTCCGAAAGAGCTGAGTGTGAACGCCAACGACAACACGATTAGACTACCTAAAGTGAAAAACTGCTTCCAACAATCGCTATGCATCAAAAGCCATAGGAGTCAACCAACAGACGTAAAAAGAATCGTATTTTCATTCCCGTATTCACGTGGCCACGCAAATAGCAGATTACTGGAATTTTATTCAGCTACTGTTTATACCCAGCATCCTGTACAGAACAATATTCTGAAATAAGTGTTAGAAATGCTTCCATTTCCGCGGGTTGTTTGTTGTGTTTTCTTATCTGTGGGAGCGCCAGCCAATAAGCTACTCTTAAGGACCTCCCTTAACCTTTCTGTTCACTAACAGCGGTCCTAATGACTACGTGTTCATCTTCTACTCCGGCCATGGTGGGACTTCCCTTATTGCCTTCCTAGAAGAATATGTAAGTTTAGTTAATTTTGGTAACCACGGTTTCAGCACGTAATTTAATAATTGATAGTTAAATAGTGAACGGGTTGAAAACGTTTGCGTAAACATGCTGGTGCGATGAAATGTCTAATTCTTTATAAAAACAGGCTTACAGTCAAGCTGTTCTACACATCAACCGAAAAATGGAACACAAGCTACGATGTTCTTACGTCAATCACAAGAGTGACATTTCTAGGAGTTCAAGTTTGATAGGCCTTATCAAGGTGCTTCAGATGACACCGTCACAAAATTTGTTTTACGAATTTTAAGGTCGTTCGACTCACATGATTTCGCGGTCGGTTCACGCAGACGGCTTAGCAAACGCAGATACCATAAACCAAGGATGCGTTTTTATACGGTAACTCATGAGGCGTAGATGATACAAAGAATGCGTCATCGGAATCCTTCATGACGAGACAACATACTGCTTTTCGCTTAGAGGGAGATGGCACGAATGTTTAATAGTATGAATTATTTGCATTTATGTATGATAAACCAGTCTGTGATGAAAACCTGAGAACCAATGTACAACTGTCCCATCCTTGGTGAAAAATCATCAGTGGTGCGCTTGATAAATGGAACGTGTAACCGTTCAGCCACGAGCGACCAACCAACAGCCTGATTTATCCGCACTAAGTCAGAACATAACGCCACCCATTCTACAGTCAAGTGATCCATACACACCAGTTTGCTTCCATGTGGACAGGGCGAAAGTTTAGTAGTATGAAAATGCTTTCGTATTTCTGTATGAGAAACCAGTCTGTGATGAACAGCTGAGAAGCACTGTACAACTGTTCCATCCTTATTTAGAATCATCAGAGGTGCGCTTGATACATGCAACGTGTAACTATTCGGTCACAATCGACTACCAAACTGCCTGATTTATCCGCACTAAGTAAGGACGTAACGTGGCTCATTCTTCAACCAAGGGATCCGTATCACCGGTAACTGACTCATCGAGTGACTCATCTCGATCTCACGAGAATTTTTCTTTTTTTCTTGCGATAGATGTATGCCATGGAGTTAAACGATACCATCGCCTACATGCATTCAAAAAAAATTTTCAACAGATTGGTGCTGTATGTGGATGCTTGCTACTCCGGCTCTATGTTTCGAGATGGGAAGTAAGTAGCGTAACTTTCTGGCAAACTATTGCATGGATCATGTGAAATAGCGGCGTTGACCGTTAGAGCAGAATGAATCTTGGGAAACAAGCCAGCTTGGTTTATTATTGTTCAATTTGCGATTTTAGTATGGAAAGAGCCCCATGTCTCTACGCAATAGGCGTTTAGCCGATGATAGCACAAAATCCAGCCTTCATTGATTAATGTCGCTTCCGCTGCCGAACCAGTTTCTTATGGGTGGTGAAAATTATTGTGTAACCGGTACAACCCCTGTGATATTTTGGTGTCCCTATGAAGCAACCTCCAAATTCATTGCAAATTTAAATGGATCGTGGGTCTTTTGTAAAAACTACACTTCAACGAACCAAAAACATGTTTAATGCTTGTTGCGCGTCTACTTTTAATCGTTCTCTTCAGGGGTGATTTGCAGATGGTTTTACCGTAAAAACAGATTATACATACACACACTTATTTGATTTTGACGGGCTCACACAGGCAAACCCAGATAAGCGTCTCGTTTACGAGAGTGTTTGGCAAGTTCCGCCCAGCAAGTGGTTAAAGTCTTGATTATTATTCAAGAGAGTCAAGGACTGTGTCTACAAGATTCGCTGCAAGAAGCACGAAAACCATTATGTTCTGTCTGAGTAGTGTGCTTGTTCTGGACGTCTTGCAGACATATTATTTCTGTGAGTCACAGGATCCGTTCGTCGATAATTTACCTCACTATGTCACACATCTTTAATATTGACCCATACTATCTGTTCTGTTGCCTGAACCCCTAAACCTGCAGTCTTCGTGACAACGTCAGCCAAGGAAAATGAACAATCCTTCGGCATTTTTTGTTTTGACAAGGACATCGATGTTTGTCTAGCGAACGAATACTCGTATGCCTGGGTTTTAGATTCGGAATACGTAAGTTTTAACAGAACTGTTGCAGATAAGCCTGTCAGTTGTGGATGGGTAATCCGGTAATATTCAGCAGCCAGTGGTAGTCCAAAACCATTTTTTTTGTTTTCAAGCATGAAGAGCATTTATGGCAATTCAGGCATTGCATGTCCCAAATTTCTCACTATCCTCTTAATCAGGTTCGTCTCTGCTCTTGCAGAGGGATATGAAAGAGACCAGCAAAAGTCTGGGTGCTGTCAGTTTAATTCGCACTCTACGATAGAAACCATCTGTTTCCCACCGTGACTGTCCTGGAATCGATGTTATTGGATTTCTGGTTATCTTTTTCGGTTCAGATCGCCCGATTTATTGTCCGGAGCTATAGGCGCATATGAATGTTGTAGTAGGCCAACAACAATTCTTTCTTCAATATATTTTGATTCCAGTAGGGCTTTGAATGGATATTAAGTGCATGTAGGGAAGGGTCAATATTTAATACGGACGTTGACGGTGATGACGTTGATGATGATGACCATGATAACGATGCTGATGACGATAACAATGATTACGATGCTGGTACATCTTCTGCACGCCTTCGTCTCAATATATCTGTCGAAATGAATCAAAATGCCAGTGGCGTTCATGCTGTCAGTTTCTATCCAGATTGTCTGACTTGGTCTCGGATGTGCAGGTATCTCTGGTGTATGCTGTAGGCCAGCTCTAAGTTATATTATCCTATTATTATTATTATCCTATTATCCTTTCATTTCACACCACAAATAATTTATGATGCTTGTACGGCAGTGAATCCTTAGTACTTTCCCCCGTTGTTGCTCTCGATGATGATGACAATGATGATGATGATGATGGTGATCAGAACCACAGAGCATCAACTCCTTAAAATGTTTTGTATGTGCATGTATGGTGTCCAGGGGCAGAGGAGTGCTCAATAATTTACCTGCAGTATGTGTCATTGCATACCTCGGTTGTCGTAACTCTAGTCGTACTTTCAATATTTTGCCTAAAGCAGATTCGTCGTAAAATTCCGTACGCTGATGTGCTTGCCTCTTATAGCTCCCGTTTGTAATTATCTCCCACCCGCACGCAGGAAAACATAAAAAAGATAACACTGAACGAACAATACGAGGAAGTGAAACCAAAGGCGGTGTTTAGTCACGTGATGAAATACGGTGACATGGTGAGTCATAACACGCCACGGAGAGGTTCATTTGGGTCAATTGTGAAAGGTCAAACTGTTATGAAAATGAGTGTATTTATCAAGATGACAGTTGTGTTTTATTACCTGTGAAAAGTGGCGGTCAATGCCGAAAATCCTTGATTAGGAACTTCAGGTTCCATAGGCGAAGTTCAGGAATCTTGCTAGTATAGACACCTAGAATTGCATGTCTGGCCAGTGTCACAATCCGGATAAATAAGCAATGGCTTGGGTACCTCATGATTCATACGCTTTTCTGCTATGGTACAAAAGGAAGTCGAATTTTTATGAACCGCTTACGAGTAACTCAGATGAAGATTAGATTTACACGATGACCTAAACTTCCAACTGAGAAGTTGACACTCGAGGAGCCGATCAATATGTGGCCAAGTGACGTGGATTTCCGTGACTGAAGGATGAGTTTCTTGGATCTGAGCGAGCAAACTTAGGTGATAATAATAGTTATTCTGTGCACATCAGTGCTATACACTGATGTTTGTGAGATGGTTTCGGAACTGATGTTGATTGATCAACCGTATAATTCACTACTAACACTTGAGGACTAAGGTGTAAAGTGACGGTCGTATGGTGAGCCGGTTCTTCATTGTATGGAACAAGACGCTCCCTTGGTTGATAATGAANAAAGATGTGTAGGGAAAAAATATCCACTTCACTTTCCAATGGGGGTGTAATAAGTTGACAGTTCAGTGTCACAACTACCTACCATCCCAGTTAGTATCGACGAAGACTGCTAATTAAGAACTGACTCAACAGACTCAATTAAAATATCTTTAATCGAAATAAGATTTACTGCGACCAAGAATGTTTATCCTAGAAGCCTCAGTATGCGGTTTGCTACAAATATCTAGACAGGTAGATAGAAAAATGAACTGACAGATAGATAGATAGGTAGATAGAAAGATAGATAGATAGATAGATAGATAGATAGATAGATAGATAGATAGATAGATAGATAGATAGATAGATAGATAGATAGATAGATAGATAGATAGATAGATAGATAGATAGATAGATAGATAGATAGATAGATAGATAGATAGATAGATAGATAGATAGATAGATAGATAGATAGATAGATAGATAGATAGATAGATAGATAGATAGATAGATAGATAGATAGATAGATAGATAGATAGATAGATAGATAGATAGATAGATAGATAGATAGATAGATAGATAGATAGATAGATAGATAGATAGATAGATAGATAGATAGATAGATAGATAGATAGATAGATAGACAGATAGATAGGTAGATAGATAGATAGTTAGACAGATAGATGGAGAGGTAGATAGATAGGTAGATGGATAGACAGATCAAAAGACAGATGAAAGGATCGATGGATAGGTAGATGGATAGACAGATTGATAGATAGATAAATGGATAGTTAAGGCCCCGTTCCAGATATTCAGCGAAATCCATGAAAAGATAAGTGATGTTCAACCTATTCCAAAGTTATATACAGAAGAATGAATTCCGTTAGTAATGTGCGTTATCCTGGCAACCGAGTGATTTCATGTAGCTTCTTCTTAAAACGGAGTAGTCTAGGAAGTTATTACTTAATTCAGCATTGACAGAGTTCCTGTTACCAATAAGTGTTGTTCAGTTGTTTTCTTGGTTCCAGCCAAATGATGTTGATAAAAAGCCCCTTTGCCATGCGCAATTGTTTGCAAAGTCTCGGCGCTTGATGGAGGCTGCATCCAAGGAAGAAACAGAAATCGCTTGGAAAAGGTTGTACCATGCACTGCAGGTTTGTATTTTCATTTTTCTTAACCAGCTGATCACAACAAAGGTATTGAGTGCACGATAAAAGATCGTTTTAAGTAATAGTCTATTTGTGTGTTGGGGAATTGGTATTGAGGATGCATGGGAACAGGTAATC
Organism: Opisthorchis viverrini; assembly: GCF_000715545.1. Classification (NCBI taxonomy): domain Eukaryota; kingdom Metazoa; phylum Platyhelminthes; class Trematoda; order Opisthorchiida; family Opisthorchiidae; genus Opisthorchis; species Opisthorchis viverrini. The sequence goes on from NW_008751959.1 coordinate 26,306, forward strand.
GTCAACAGTCCAATAATTTATCGTCCGTTTGTTGAATCCAACGTGCTTCGATTAGATGTGTGACAATACTTCTATAGTCTGTTTACTACCTCCCACTACAATTCTTTTCGCTTCTTTCAGCTTGGCCACATCGTGAAGGAGAAGTTTCGTGACATCGTCGTGGATGTTTCAAACAACCATAGGCCAACTTTAAAGGGCTTGTCCAAGAGGGATGAGCTCATTTGTTTCCAGGCAGTATTCGGTCAATTTCGGACGCACTGCTTCACAATTCAGAAGGTAAGTTGACCTCCTTATGCCTGGCAACGAGCGTGTGCCAAAATATGCACGCATTACTAGCCAATACATTCACCCGCGGCGTCAGGTAAGGCGGGGCTCGGTCTCAAAATTAATTTTAGTTAAACGTCCAGCAAATGAACTTCCGGGGAAAATGTGGTGCTCAAATCACTAGCATTTTTGTTCTTTACCTTAAATCGGACGTTCATGCCGAAACACGGTGTTCATTAGTTCAACATTTGGTGAGCTATTTTCTGACATAATCCGTTCTCATTAAGACGACTGATGTTAGGTGGAAAGTGATGTAGATAAATCGGAATTTTAAACAATCCGAAGTTTTACGGAGTAAGCATATATATATGTATATCAAGTTTGACAACAGCTTCAGTTCAGTTCAGTTCAGTTCAGTTCAGTTCAATTCAGGTCAGTTCAGTTCAGTTCAGTCCAGCCTAACATGACCAACAGGGAAAGTCGACCGATTGATGTTGGAAGTGACACAGGACTGTCGTGAAGTGGGGTTTCCATGTTTGTGGCTGGTCCTTGTGTTCAACATTGTTAAGGAGTATATTGATGCATGATCGGGCCTGCAAATCTGGCTGGAATCTTTGGGTTTGTTACTCGAATACGCACAATTTTGAGGATCAATCAAATCGATGCCCAACCGAAGCAAAGCTGGAGCAATTGGTGCGGAAAAACTGTAGAACGATAAGACCAAGTTGATACCCACGACTAGTGAACTCCAGTCAGTTTATGTGAAAACCTCTGTCTTACTTTGATTGTGAATCTTGGTTTCAATGTTTTGTCAGCCATTTTCCTTATAGAGCGTTATATATCCCTCTTTTTTATCAAGGTGCCTAGCCCTTTTTGTTACAAAACTCGTTCAATTTTTCATGCAAGTACTTTGCTTGAAAAGCGACGGATGCCCAGCCATTGCGTCGTGTGACTCACTAGGGTTCGATCCTCTGGACTACCGATATTGTGCTCTTCTACACTGTTTCGGTAGAGGAGAAATTCTGCTAGTACTTTCGGTATTTAGAATTGATCAAGGAGAAACACGCAAATCACTTCATCAGTGTCACATCTGTCCGAAAACCATACCATACCATTGTTGATTCCAAGAATCCTCCAATACTTTTGAAACTCACAAAACCAATCTGTACAGAGGAAGTCCAATGAAAAGCACAGGCCTTCTACTGCTTCGTCTGTTTTCATACGATTTGATCTAATGGCGGAGGTTCGTTAACCGAAAAGAACCCAGAACCTTTCGTCTACGGATGACTAACTTATAAATTCGGTGGATCATCAACGAACTATAATGCCTGACTGATTTCAAAATTCCTAGAACAGTCTCGATCGGTTAATATTTCTCCACATTCACGATCGACGGCTGTTGCAACCAGAATCCTATCTTATTATAGACGTTCGATACCATTTCAAATACCTCACTAATGGCACAGCAGGATTAGCTACGTAAACTGGACCACACATATGGTTGCTGAAACGTTGTAGACATCTGCCGACCTGCTTTGCCGTTCTTGGGGCTCATCAGGTAGGCGCAATTCCTATGACCCCATTGGCACTGTGATCTAGATGATCATTCAGTGGAAGCAAATCATCACTGGTGGTTCACTTGCGTCCCCTGTCAAATCCAAATTCGTTGACAAGCGGGATTATTTGACAAAGCCTTTCGGGTTCAAGTAGAACATGAAGTTGACGGAACTCACCAACCCCGCTCACAAACATTAGTTTTAAACGCGGACCCAATATCCACTTGACATTCAGTGTGCCTCAATGATAATCTTCCTCACTGTTAAGCATAATGGCCAGGTTTCCACGATAATGATGAAGCCTGTTGTTGGCCGTTATGAGGAATCTTGTGTGAACACACCTTCCAGTTCGTTTGAACGCACTCCCAGGCATTAGTACAAACATGTGGTCACAATGTAGGATCCTAAGTCTTTCATTTAGATGGACTTCTTAGCTGAGATCCTGGTATGTATCTGTCTTCAGGTCCCCGAGGTAGCCCAGCATACAACTCATTTGATGGAGCTGTGCAAAGCCGGATACGAGGCTAAAACCCTCGTCGACTCTGTCCAAAACGTCTATTCATAATGGACATGCCGTTTGTTGCCTGATTTTGTCAACAATAAATGAACTGCGGCTTTTCCGTATCGTAATTTACCATCGGTGCGAAATACGGGTTGTGTTTTTCCCCCAAGATAGCCGTCCAAAAATCGTTCGGTAAACTCCAAAAGCATTAAGGTAAAACCGACGGCATTCTCATGCCTTGAGTACCCATTAAGACCCGTCCAAATATCTGACGTACCAGTGCACGAAGGTGCACCGGGACGAACAAAAATGGGCCAGTCGGTTAATAAAGGTAGAACAGTTTTGTGTCGTTTATTGACTCAAACACACCGCTCAAATTTCAATGATTCTCGGGGCCACACTAGCCATGATAGAGACCCATCATCAAACCTACCCACATCGACTTTGAGTACGTTCTCATACAGTTCTTTCAAACGTCATCATATATTCAGATGCGGTCTTTGGGAAGGCCTTAGTCTGGTGAGGATTCCTTTCGATTTTTCTCTTTCGGCAGTCGTTCTCTTAGTATTTACAACCTGATGTTGTTGTATCATATTCATCGACTAATCGATGTTCATGAGCGTGGGACGGGCAGGGATCGGCTCCAACGCAAACGTATCTGGTCCAGAATAATCGTCCAGGTACTTCCAAGAAGAAAGTTTGGATATACCGGTTACGCAGTACCGGACAGAAATCAGCATAACGAACAGACCAATTACCAGGGGAGGAAGAATACCTGCTTAGGAACTGAACAATAAAACGCCAGGCGACAATACAGGCCAGTTGGTCACTCGGTTGATACACAACAAAACGTGTACAACTATACCTGAAATGACCTGCTACCCATAAGTGTACTGAAAAACATAACTGGAGATCTCACATTTATAGGTTTCATTTGATAGGCGTATAATCTCCTGTTCAATTAAAGCAAAACTGATGGGAAATTTCATACGAATAAATCAACGCCGAAGCAACGCCCCCCGAGTAGATGAGGCGTGACAGTTAATTCACACGTTCCAGGGATATCTATCTTGGGACTAACGTACAAATTCATTCCGTAGTGGACAGACATTGTGCGGTTGACCACAGACCGCGACGGAAGTTTGTATGTGAAATGTGGATCACAGTATACAAAATCTTGAGCTCCACCTCGTGTTCGGATAAATGTCAGAGTGAAATAAAAGAAATGATACTGTTACTGCTTTTCCCGCACCTGTGCCTAGTGCCAGAAAGGGTACACAACAGACTTATTTCAAACACGCTAGTGAGTCCTAGTGTAAAAGTTACGACGGCTCCGCGCTATTAAAAGTGCACTTTATGGCATTAATACAGGCAGTCTGATGGGCGCTTAATGAAGACCCATCAACATCGATCGTGTTTCTAAGAGATTCATTAACCCTAATCGCATTTGGTCATGCTTCTTGGCGTGCATGAACGCTCGTCGGCTTTTGCCAAATTGATTAGATGATTGACTTGCATGGATGCCCGCCGGCTTTCCTATACACATTTTAGTGGAGTTTTAAGGTCTCAGTAGGTTCGACCATCCTTGGGTTACTTTCAGGAATCGGACATTTCTGATACATAAAATACTCTCATTCCACGTTAACTACGTCCCGTTGAGGCACTCAACAGAACCCAAAATATCTTCCGTATGTACTGGTCAATTTCAAATGGATTGTAAAATAAATTATGTTTCAGAGTTCACTTCAGTGATGAGTTGGTTCATTTTTCTCATTGCGCATATAACTCTTGATATTATGTGTATTCCAAGGATAAATCACCTAATCGTTGCCTCTCCCGAGGATATCTAGAACACCGTATGTACGAGTATGATATTTGACCCAATCGAAATTAACGGGACAACCTAAAATGAATTGGCATTTTGTTTCCCTAGGCTGCAAGTTAATTATCGCAGATGATGTCCTCTGCTTCCCACAATAGAAGACATAGGATGGAGCAAGTCTCGCACGCATGAATTTTAACATATAATGTTTTGCCCGGAATCGTCGTGATACGAAAACGACACAATCAAATCACACACCTCGGTCCAGCCCCCCACCAAGTTTTTCGATTTTAAATGAAATCATCCCTATTGGAGTGAGGAGATTTTCCCTAGAGAGCTCGAGATAGCACAGTGGTTAGAGCGCCAACTTACTGGCTGGACGGTTCGCGGTTCAGGAACAACCCTGGCATTTCGCCACTCCTGTCTAGAATTGGCCAGTATCTCAACCCTGGTAAAAACAGACGCTTGTCATGGGCAGCCTCATCAGCAGCGTACACTATGGCATCGTTCTGGTACGTCTCATCACCCTCCGAATCTTCTGTAATAGTATTCATAACTTGTTGAAATACAGATGGTGAAACATTCAGACCAAAGAGAAGGAAATCGTATCGCAATAACCCAAAGCGTGCGTTGATCACTTTTATATGACTAGAGGATTCCTCCAGTGGTGTTTGAAGATAGCATTCTTTAGATCGAAATTTGAGAACATACTTGAACCTGATAAACGATACAGCACGTCTTCGGGCTCTTCTGTAGTGCGTATATATACTGTTTTATACTGGTCAATTTCAAATGGATTGCAAACGAAACTACCATTTGGAATTTTCTTCAATGATGAGTTGATTCATTTTTCTTGGTGTTTCTGTTTTGCCCGGACTCGTCGTGCTACAAAAACGACAGAAGCGAATCACGCACCCCGGTCCAGCCGACGCCCTCTCAGGTTTTCCATTTACAACGAAAGTCATGGTACAACTAGCAGATTATCCCTAATGGAGTGAGGACATTTTCTCTAGAGAACTCGAGATAGCTTAGTATTTCGGGCTCGAAACTTTGCATCTTCATATGCCAAACCATCCCGAATAATCGTCTGCGTTTCGCGCCACTGAATTAATATTTAATACTTCCGTTTCGGCAGGCAAGAAGAACTGTTCGAATCCCGACGTCAAAATGTGAGAATTATGTTCCGCAAGTATGTCGGTAAAACCAGACATACTAGAAATTCAGATTTCAGCACAGCGTAACACGTCACACGTAGTTATTCAAACTGACGTATATGTACAGCATATGGAATAATAAAACAAGGAAAAAATGAGTAGAGCAATGAATAGATATCAATCACGTTCACCACAGGGTGAGAGTTCGCAACCGGCTGTATAGCGTCTTTGTATAAACCTGGGTTTGTCTGTTTCATCAGAGTACTCTAATCAGCGGAGTCCTCTTTTCCCCTTGCCACCTGCAGTCTGGGACCTATAACGCAGGGGGCTATTTAGATGTTGATATGATACGTACAGGCTCGGTCGAATGTTGTCAAGTTACATCTCAAAATGAGTCAGTTTGACAGTTGTTTGCTAGCATCTTCAAATTACTCTTCCTGCTCTCCTTCTTCGCGCTGAATGTCATGACGCGTTCAGGGCCAGGTCGCGCAAACATGGACAGGACTAGTCGAGATACCGGGGCTGGATTCGAAAAACGGTCAGTAATTATGAACCTCAGCCTCCCAATCACCCTCAGCTTCTAAGCCAGATTGAGCTTCCGAAAGCAGCATTTACGGCGGAGGTGAATTTTAACCTTGTTCCTGAAGTGCGACTGACAACAGGAACGCGAGTGACATCGGTTACCAACCATATCGTGCAGAAGAAGACGAAAAAATCTGCGAACGTTGCGAGCAGTCTTGGGGCTAGGAATAAACGCAGTCAATTTCGTATGTTCGAACCAAGGTCTCATGAAATCTCGGATGTGTAACTACAGGTCTGTCATGATTACTGCTCACCCAGATATCGGTTCTTTATTAGTATTTATTTGTCTAATTTTTGTCACATTTCTAGAAGAGACTGTAAGTTAATATGAGAGAGCCTTGACTTTGTAGGTGAATTACCTAAGATGTGTTTGTTGCGCGGGGCATCGAAACATATATTAAATCTTTCTAATCTACTTACAATAAGTGGGTCCATTTGGGTATTCAGTTTCGCATGTCATATGGTTTTCGAAAATCACTGTAACAACATCGGTGACTGCGGCGAGATAAGTTATCGCATGCCTTTTATTGGGCCATTTTTTTCATGTGGCAACGGGTTAGTAACGCAACACTGAAGACGAGCTCCCATTATCGCTTTGGGGCAGGTATTTTTGGAGAACATCATGGGGAAACGTGGCAACGCAAAAAAAAACAAGCGTACTTGTGAAATCACACCGTTTGTTCGTATATCTGCCTCCCCTTAAATTGACGTGAGCTTCGCAGCATTCGACATCATCAGCTCTCCCGCTCCATACATTATAAAATTCTTCGTCGGTAAAACAGCTTACAAACTTCAGTGACTTGATAAACTTCGGAGATGAGGTGAATTGCGAACATTTGTGAATATGGACAGGTTTTTTTGTTTGGTGAAAGGACATGTTCCAACCATAGTCCACATTTATGCTACCGGTAAAAACGCGTAAATGTCATTTTCGCCTCATCCACACATCCGCTTAGACATTTCAAGTTTGAAAATCTTATCCTTCGAAAATATACTGAGTGAAGTGATAATTTAATCATTTGTTTACTTCTTAGAAGAAATTAATTTCCACACTGAGATGGTATGAAACAGCATGAACGTGAACACATTCCACGATAGTCGAGATCTTATATGTTTCAGAAGGGCTTGGTAAACAATCGGTAGTTCGTAGTTGGGCAGCGTTTCGCCTCCCCAGGCCATGTGAGCAGGTTGCCAAATTGGCCAGGTTATAAGACAGGTGGGTTGTCTGTGATTATCAAAATCTACTTTTTTGGATTGGAGGAGTTTCAAGTAAATTCTGATCGAGTTTGTTCGGTTATTGTTTCATTCCAAGGTGTTTCAAATTTTGAATCACCACCGTAGTCACTGGCAGATTTCCTTTGTCTTTGAAGGGTTGTGAGCTCTCCCACAATTTAGTTTGAGCCGGTGGGTTGAGGTCAAGTGGAATTCAGATGATGACTGCTCTTCGCCCTGATAACCGCACACCCACATATGTCAGCTCGACTGATCCAAAACCGTTCTCCACACGGTTGCCAGTTCCACGCTTGCTATTCTGTTTACACTGAGATGCTTGGCGATTTTGCCGTCTCCGCTATCAGTCTCTGTGACGTGGACCGTGGTCCTCGCCTCAAAATATCAGCCTTTTCTAAATCTGTTCTGCGTTTCGTACCCAGCGCGTGTTCTGCAGTTGCCGAGTCTTTCAGTAACGCTTGATGTTCTTCTGCATTTCTCGGCGGCCTGTTTATTTTTCTACCATGCTCTCCGATTTGCGGTGTAGTTCCCTGGCCGCTTGTCCTTGGTGCAGTCGTTACACTTAGTTTCGTAGTCACAGTCTCTGGTTCTGTTTGCCGGGATGCAATCGTTCAACCGCACCAGTGCAGAGCGCAAAGTTTTCCCTCTCTGTAAAACTACTCTTATGTAAGCCATGGTTAGAATTCTTCGAATGACCTAGGATATCCCTGGTTTATATCAAATAAGAACAGTCCCGATCCTTCCCATTTTGGGTACCATCACCGGTACCAACACTCTTCGCGTTAGACGACCAATCAAGCTAGCTAGATATCCACTGGCCCGAAGTTTGTTTTACACTTCAATTTTGGCCGCTGTGCGATCAGCTTCTTCTGTGCACAGGGACATTACACGCCTAAACACTGATGAAGCAATGCTAGGGAATACCGTTTTCTGATGGGCAGACGAGAAGTTCAAAACTGCCTCAGTGTGGGTTGGCTTCTCGCATTTAGTTTCTCGCGTCCTTAGATGTTATGCAGTTTTAAAATTGCACTGCCCCAGGAGTTGACTCTGTCTCCATACTAAATTTGATCTGTGAGCTTAGTTCATTCATCTAATTATAAAACACGCTACCTTATTCTCATTTCATCATCAAGAAAGTGTCATTTTCATACGGCCAGAATGTCTTACGTGGACATGGAAAGTGTCAAAGCGCGCATGCCGGATCAGCAACTGACCTTCAAACCAACCAGTTTGGAACAGGTTTTCACTGTTGCAAGAACAATTGTATTCGCGCTATCGGGTCAGAACAAACGCAGATGATTTTACTTACTGAAAAAGCGGGTCGCTTGCAGAAAAACACGGAGCAGAACTAATCGAAGATTTAGAAAGTAACTTAAGCGATTATCCGCGCCATGGATAAGTTGGGGTCATACCAGGGTGGAGGAAGATCTCATGTCTAAACAGATCACAAGAGAATGGATCGGATCTGGTCCACCGAAGATCCCCCCGGAATGATGGAGCGATGGGCACTCCGGTTGCAAGATTATGACTTCACTATTCGACACATGCACCAGGCTGATTGACTGTCAAGACTAGAGGCTGAAGAGGAGGCCTTCATGATCATGATTGGTGCCATTAATCTCGTCGTTGAAGTATATCCCAGAAGAATTGGGCAAATCAAGCGGTAGGGTCCTGTGTTACGGAGGGTTGCAGCCGGCTCGTAAGATGGAAGGCGTATTAATAGCTGAGAGGGAAGCAAGTAATTGTGAGAGTTCCAGAGTAACTCCGATCGGTGGGGTCTGAGTGAATCTGGAATAATTTCCTTGAAAACCGCAATTGTAAGGTTGTGCACCGCAATTGCGATATTGTTCGTCTTGAGACGGAAGGTGGTAATCAAGTGCCACAAGATGGTGCACACAGGATACACGAAGACACAACTTTCTCCGACAGAAAACCCAGTGGCCCAAGTTGAGTGGTGAGGTGATGGATTATGAGATGTCCTGCTAGTGGTGCCAAATGTTGAATGAAGATACGTCAGGAGCAACCCATCCCTTGGAACGTACAAATGTCTCGGAAATCGCCCGTTTCTGAACCACTGATGTCGTCGTCCTTTTCCACGGTGACGACCGGCAGAAATCAATTTATCGTGACTATGGCAGAACACTTGTCGCAATGAGTGGAAGCGGCAGCCTTATGAAACCAATCGCCGACGCCAATTCGCGGAGCTGTAACGCATCACATCAAGGCCAACCATAGGATGCCGAAAATGATCATAGTCGATCAGGGGCCTTGCATTGAGAGCGATGTCAAGGGTTTGACACACATCTGCAAACCAACTTGCGTTGATTGTTTTATCGAGACACTTACTTGAAACCAAGTTGAATCACACGTTTGTGATAATTCCAAGCAAATGAATGTGTTGCACAAAGCCGTTCCATGTTCCAGTTGCTACGATATTCGAGATATCGCGGAACATGTATATTTGCAGTGCGCTGCACACGAATGCCACGTCTAAAACCGAACTTCCGATAGAAAGCAAACATCCTATATTTGGGCCCGCGCGTTATGCGAGTAGTTGTCGTCGATCGATTATCCAGTCAGTATTCCCCGAAATCCCGTTCGCTGTGATCATCTTCATGTTATCTTACCACAATTGGTCTATTATTTGACATAACCAAAGTGACTAGCTCTCACCAAGATTGGACATATTGTCCCTCATCCTTCAATAACGGAAAACCACAATGCATGGTCACGTCTTGATCAATTCCTCGAGTGCCCAGTTCCGGGGGGTGAGTAAGTTTCGCAGTTCNATCAAGTGCCACAAGATGGTGCACACAGGATACACGAAGACACAACTTTCTCCGACAGAAAACCTAGTGGCCCAAGTTGAGTGGTGAGGTGATGGATTATGAGATGTCCTGCTAGTGGTGCCAAATGTTGAATGAAGATACGTCAGGAGCAACCCATCCCTTGGAACGTACAAATGTCTCGGAAATCGCCCGTTTCTGAACCGCTGATGTCGTCGTCCTTTTCCACGGTGACGACCGGCAGAAATCAATTTATCGTGACTATGGCAGAACACTTGTCGCAATGAGTGGAAGCGGCAGCCTTATGAAACCAATCGCCGACGCCAATTCGCGGAGCTGTAACGCATCACATCAAGGCCAACCATAGGATGCCGAAAATGATCATAGTCGATCAGGGGCCTTGCATTGAGAGCGATGTCAAGGGTTTGACACACATCTGCAAACCAACTTGCGTTGATTGTTTTATCGAGACACTTACTTGAAACCAAGTTGAATCACACGTTTGTGATAATTCCAAGCAAATGAATGTGTTGCACAAAGCCGTTCCATGTTCCAGTTGCTACGATATTCGAGATATCGCGGAACATGTATATTTGCAGTGCGCTGCACACGAATGCCACGTCTAAAACCGAACTTCCGATAGAAAGCAAACATCCTATATTTGGGCCCGCGCGTTATGCGAGTAGTTGTCGTCGATCGATTATCCAGTCAGTATTCGCCGAAATCCCGTTCGCTGTGATCATCTTCATGTTATCTTACCACAATTGGTCTATTATTTGACATAACCAAAGTGACTAGCTCTCACCAAGATTGGACATATTGTCCCTCATCCTTCAATAACGGAAAACCACAATGCATGGTCACGTCTTGATCAATTCCTCGAGTGCCCAGTTCCGGGGGGTGAGTAAGTTTCGCAGTTCAATGAAATTGTCCTTCCTCAGACATGTTAGTGAAGCCAATCCAAATCCACTCTCAAAATTTGTCCAAGTGCGGCTCACCTGGAATATGGGATAGATGGAAACTCGGGGACAGATAAGGAAGAATGACCACCGATCGGAGTTACTATGGAACTCTCACAATTACTTGCTTCCCTCTCACTATTTAATACGCCTTCCATCTTACAAGCCGGCTGCAACCTTCCGTAACACAGGACCCTACCGCTTGATTTGCCCCAATTCTTCTGGGATATACTTCAACGACGAGATTAATGGCACCAATCATGATCATGAAGGCCTCCTCTTCAGCCTCTAGTCTTGACAGTCAATCAGCCTGGTGCATGTGTCGAATAGTGAAGTCATAATCTTGCAACCGGAGTGCCCATCGCTCCATCATTCCGGGGGGATCTTCGGTGGACCAGATCCATTCTACAGGCTTGTGATCTGTTTAGACATGAGATCTTCCTCCACCCTGGTATGACCCCAACTTATCCAAGGCCCGGAAAATCGCTTGACATACCTTCTCACAAGTTGAATACATCTGCTCCGCGTTAGTCGGGAAACGACAGGCTTTTTCAGTGACTACATTCCTCTGTTTTATTTCTGCTGCGATACGGCGATCACTAGCGTTCGTTGCAACAGTGAAAATCTGTTTGACACTGGTCGGTTCGTGTGTCAGTTGCCGATCCAGTATTCTCGCTTTGACACTTTCGAAAGCCGCATGTAAATCTCTGATACACTCGGACTCCCATTTTGACCCTGTATGTCCTAGAGTCGAGTATAGCCGTACTGAAATCCTCCACAAAATGTCCGACGTATACTGCCCATCCCGGAACCCGCCGCAGAGAACGCTTAAAATTGAGAACTTCACAGTTCTTGAGCTTTTCCAGCTCCTCTGGCCATGAACCGATCCCCCGTGTCCCACTTTACGCCCCATGAGTATCACCGAACTCCAAGCAGACTGTGGTTGAATGAACGGGTTGAAGCTGTCCCTTCGGTTGTTGAGATTTTCGATTCCCTATAGCGCTCCCGATATTTCACGGTGTCCGGCTTGCGTTGCCAATGCTGGCAGCTATCTGTCAAAGTAGCGGACCGGAAGAATACGGCGCTCACGGTTGAGAATATCCTATAGTAATTTAAACTGATGTCGTTCGTTTTGTGTTAGTCATGAATCACATTATCCAAGACCCAGATGATCGATGTCAATGATTTTCCCATCTTATAACAACCGCGGATTCTGCACTCTTGACAGAATGTGCACTCAAGATTGTCTGCTTTATATCTGGGCTGATCAGCGGATCATGCTGCACCGACCTGTCGCCCTGGCCCATTCAGTGTATTGGCATTCCGTCGAATTTCAGTCGGAATCCCTCGCTGCTCTCACGGCTAGCGCACACTGTTTGCATTCCTCTTCGCTCCCTTCCCGTCTCAGCGATACGCCTTCACCTGTATCGGCCAGTCACAGCTTCCCATTCCTGTCCATCATTATGTATGCATGGTGTTCAATATCACTGCGCTTATCGCAACTTACTCGGCAATAAAACAGTAATCCACTGTTCTATTATATAGAAGCAATCGAGTACGAGGACATTAATTCCTTCAGTGTCGAGGCATGCGACATTTGCATCAGCGGCCAGTTAATCCACGTCTCTGTAACACCGTCTTTACGAGTGCAAATTTTTCGTCGTGTTAGTCCAATTTGTTCTTCAGGTGGTCCAACGTTGAAAAGTCCTTGTTGTCCTGCGACTCAACGTGGTCCGTTTTGCCCCAGCCGATTCCTTTACTAGATGCTCCTTGTGTTCCACACTCAAGTGGCCATTTGCTATTACCAACCGCAACTTGGCACTAAGCGTCGACTGCACCCGTTTAACGAACGAGTCAGAACACAACTGCTGGTGCAACACTCCGTCTAATCCCGGTAAGCACCAATTCGGCGACTGCTTCATGCTGGTGTAGAACACAGTCGTGTCACACTCAGGTCCCATATTGGCCGTCGTGAACAACCTCATAGCCTCGCGGCGGTAGGCTGATTTGTCGAGCTCCGCTGCAGCAACTCACTTCACGGCAACAGAGTCCATTTTTCGACGGCCCTTTCTATGTACACTCAGGGCAGTCTTCGCCCAGGAACCGAGGGGTGTCTTCAGCGCCGCCAAATTACCACAGTCTGTTGCTAGTACAAGTGCCCCTGCAACCTTCTCAACATCAACTCAGGGGAATTCCGCAAATCCCGATCTTCAAAAGTCTTTGGGCAATAGGTCTTCGATATATTTTCTTTTCCTTTGGTCTGAGTGTTTCATTAGCTGTATTTCAGCAAGTTGGGAATACACAAAATATTTTTGAAGGTGTTGAGACGTACCAAGATAATGCACGCTCCTGATAAAGCTAAACATTATGCGCTCCTGTCGTCTTTACATAGGCGATTTTCTGAGTTCAATGTAGCTATTCACCCTGATAATGCACCTTTTGTGTTCTACCATTTTTATCCCTTGGTTGCATCGTGGATGGCAGCGGTTTTAAACCAGATACAAACCATAAATTTCCTTTAGTAAATGTGCCGTCGTCAACCTATCGACAAGAATTTCGTCCCGTTATAGGAGCACTTCTGTATTACTTTCATTTTATTCCTGATTTCGCCAAACGTGCAAGCTGCCTGTTTTTTCTTGCAACATGAAAAGGCGTTGCGTACATCCTTTCAACAGCTAAAAATCTCAGCTGCTTTGAAACTATTTTCCGTCAAACACCATTCTGCAATTGTGGAATGAAAGCAATCCTTGGGCAGTGTGTTAGACCACTCATTTTCTTTTCCCGAAATCTCTCAGACGCCAAATATGAGTATGCTCAATCACAACAAGAAGCACTTGCGCTATATGGGGCTGCCAAGCGGTCCAAACTTCAGTATTGCTACTGAAAATGGAGCCATGTGTCACTAGGGTGCAACGATGGATTATTGCACTGAGTTTGTTCACCTACAAGATTGTTCATCGTAGTGCGAAAATAATTCCTCACGCAAATGTCTTGCCGAGAATTCCATCATGAGACTCTGATTCAAAGAATTCACATTGTTTATTGATTCAGCCATTATCAGTCAAGCGGGATGGCCTTGATGCTGATACTAAAAGATATTTCAACCCCATTTGTGTGCATTGCAACATGGCTGGGAGCAACAAGACCGACGCCGATTTCCTGTTATTTACTGTCCCACCAAAACTTTGTCCATTACTCCGGACGTTTTGTGCTTTGAGCCCAGCGTTATCATTCCACCGACTCAGCGAGTGACTGTTCTGACAGATTTAAGCTCTGGTCATCTGGGAGTTGACAAAATGAAGTCCGTCGCAAGCTTGTCATACTGGTGGTCGTAACTGGATTCTGCCATCATGTACATTGCTAACAACTGTGTTAACTGTGCAGAAAAATTCAAAGCGAGTCTTCAGAGTGGTACGATGGTCAGTTGTGAATCATTTTAGCGAGTTTATGCCGACTACTGCGGTCTTTTTCTCGGTAAATACTGCACTTTTGTTTTTATTGGCGCATATTCGCGTTGGCTCGAAGGTTTTCTAACTACGTCCCGAATTGCCGAAATCATATAGCAAGCACTGAAGAAAGTATTCAGCCGTGAGGGCGCCACATCAGTTTCAAGTTATTGACAATGGTACACACTTCATTGCAGAATCCCTCGAGTAATGGTTAAAGGGTGTTAGATGTCGACATCTATTCATTGGTCCACGACATCTCCAGTCAAATGGGCTTGCTGAAAATATTTATCCGAACACTGAAATCTGTCGTCACTTCATTCTCGCCTATTGGTTTTGTAGACTTGGACCGTGGGATTGATAGTTTTCAAATGCAATAAAGGAATGCCGTTGATTCCGTTACTGGGAAGAATCCCGCGGTTCTAAACAAAATTCTCGCTGTGCCAACACGGCGGATGTTACACGTTTGAAATGTAATGATTTTCGACCTGCTTCTGGAATAATACTTTCATCAAATGGCAAACGTATGATCACCATTCTTGATTTGTGTGATACCTCTTGTCACCGAAGACACATTGATCAGGTGAAAATCAATAATGGAGGTTCGTCTGGTAATGGCCCTCCTCATGTTTTATATACTAATGGGTCATTTGTAGGTGATATTATGGCATCCGAACAAAACGTTTTGTCTGGAAATCACACTACCTGTAGAGAAATTAAAGTTTCTAATCCAAAGAGATCCGAAAGATTGCGACCAATTTCATCACTAATCTATAAACATCCACATGCTCATCCAAGGTGCGGCGGATGTGATGATCATGTTTGATACTCTATTAATTGGTTGCTAGTTGATCAGGTGGCTGTTGATCTGTTCGCCGAGCTTGGCAATTGCTTTGCAAACGTTTCGTCACAATTAGAGGAGACATCTTCAGTGCGCTGTTGAAGATGTCTCCTCGAATGTTGGGGAAACGTTTGCGAATCAATTGCCAAGTTCGGCGAACAGATCAACAGCCACCTGATTAATTACCAACCAGTACAACCGAGCTACCAATACTCCAACGCATTTCCAACTCTATTAATTGATCTATTTATTATTCCCTTGTGTTAATATTCTATATGCTGTTGATATACACCAAATGAAATACGTGCGTGCTTCTTGTTAGGATATGCTGTATCCTGGATTCCTAGTTCCTCTTGTTATGCCGACATTTTTGCGCAAATTATTCCTGACACATGCTCCTGGATGCGTTCAGGACACGTTTGCGTTGCTTAAGTGCGCCGTCTGAGCCCGTGAAGCCAGCAACAAGCTTCTATCAACTCAACTTTCACCATTCCCCCCTCCACAGTACTCTATTCAACTTCAACATATTTTCTACTACCATGGCCAAACGCCTCCTGGGTCAAATGTCATTCTATCAAATTGGTTCCATGAATGTGCCTCAGATTTTCGTGCAATCACGTCTCATCTTCTCCGGTTTTACACCTCTCATCAGTTACAAGATCACCTGCCATATGCGAATCTGGTATCCCTTAATGTCCTGAGGACCATTTTGTGACAGCATACTTTGAGTCTCAAACCAAATGCAGTTATTATCCTGATTGGTCGACTCGGAACTGTTCTTCAAGCCGCCCATAAGGATATCGCAGTTGTTCTCCAAGGTTCCCCTAAGTCATTCATGTTTGTATCTGCTATTTGTCAACGAATTTCCGTGTTCCTGGTTAAAAGTGATACAGTCATCCACAATTTCGTGTCAGCCATGACGAATTTAAATTTATTAGCGTTGGTAGACATGCAGTACGATCAGCGTAAATGACTCTACACAGTATAGCCAGTTTTTCTAAGACTTGAGTGAGGGAGTTCATGTATAATGGAATTAATAAACGAAAAGTAATCATTCGGGTTTAGTACCGTGCTACCACGTATGAGGTGCCGCTCGATTATTGAAAAGGGGGTCGGAATTTAAGGGTTTGCCTGGAATCATGGACCCTCCTATCAGTAAACTCGCGCCTTAAACACTGAACTCTCTCGCGCTCCCTAGAGCCAATGTCCTCAGTTTTATAGCAGGCATTTTATTGTTGTTGTATGGTCTTGGTTTTAAATCTGAAAATTTTGGAAGTGGAACAAGGTGTTTGAGAGGCTTCTATCCTTTTCGTAGCACGGGAAAAACATGATATGTTACCTACCTTTCGACAAGTTTAACCTTAAGTCCCCTTTTTGGAGAGCGAAAGACATCATTAACGTTAGGTAAACTGCAGCCTGGGGAAACAAAATGCCAATAAAATTTCCGCTTGTCCCGGCAATTTCGACTGGGTCAAACATCATACTTATGCATACGGTGTTCTAGCCATCCTCGCGGGCGGCAACGTTTAGGTGATTTATATTTTGAACACAAATAATACAACGAGTAATTTGCGCGCCAAGAGGAAGGAACCAAGTCGTCATTGAACAGAATTCTGAAACGTATTATAATTTACAATCCAGTTGAAATAGACGGGTATACACGGAAGATTCATCAGTTGAGGCCCTCGTTAAGACGTAGCTAACGTGCGAATGAGAATATTTGTATCTATCGGAAAGGTCCGATTCCTGGAATTAACTCTACGATTCCCGGAAGCAACTGAGACTTGAAACCTCTGAAACCAGGCACAAGCTTTGGAATAACAGTTTGATAAAATGGTATCAATTCTTTTATTTTGCTGCGCTATTACTCTGGAAACGTAATCGATATGCAAATGAGAGTATTTGTATCTATCAGGCACAACCACTAATACACCGGTACGCACAACTCCGCTCTCCAATAGCGCAATGATGATGCCATCTCGGTTGGTGATGAAAAGTGTGCAAACAAATTGCTCATCTCAGCGGACAAGCCACCGAGCAAACTGTCGCCTTCCCAACGACCTCATCTAAGTAGCCGATGAGGTTGTAAATGGCTGCTTGAGGTCTCGTTCAAGGTCGATGTCGCAATCGCGGTTTGAGTGAACACAGGAAAAATTCAGATTTGGGCAGTGTGTTTGAGTTTGCAGACGACCGTAAAGCTTTCCTTCCTGTGTCAACGACAACAGAGTGCCTGTCCGTTTGGAACAGACGTCGTGAGCAGAGTTGGTGATGGTTTCAGCCACGTACTCGGCTTCGCACAACTCCATTAGATGAGTTGTATGGCGAGCTAACTTGGGACCTGAAGAAAGAATGTTAGCAGGATCTAAGCGAGGAAACATAAGATTCACCATGGAGAAGGAAGACTGAGGATCCTACATGTCAAGCACAGGTTTTGACTAGTGACTAAAAAGGCCTTTAAACAGACAGGAATGTGTTCTCGCGAGATTCATCCTAACGTCCACCAACAGAATTTGGCATTATCGAGAAAATGTGGCCATTATGCCAACGAGTGGGGAAGATTTCCAGTGAGACACACTTAATATCAAATGGATGATGCATCCGCGACTGGAAAAACATTTTGATCGGAGATGTTGGTGAGCATCCGCATGTCTGTATTCTGGACACCTCGAGGCGTTTTGATATACCCTACCTCGAGGCTTGCGGAGAACAGGCGAGAGTTTTCAGCTACGTGACAGGTGAGTGAAACTGTTTAAACTCTGCGAACCAAAGTACGTAGCAAAACTGTGAGTGGTTTTTCCCATCTTGGAGCTCATCACATAGTTGCAGTTCCAGTCCCAGTCAAACTCATGTTCTACTTTAACTCAAATTGGACGGAGTGGTTTTGTTGATGATACACCGAAGTTATTCAAGACAGTCAGGCGTAGAGGAACTGCCTGGGTTCGTTTCGGTCGGCCATCCCCCGCCATTAGTTCCAAGCGTATGAAGTCAAACGAATCAGAAGAATGCCTGTGCGTTTCAATGGACTTTCTTTGTACAGAATGGTTTTGTGGGTTCCATAAATGCATTCACATAGGAAGGATCACTTTAGATTCGCTCATGTCCCCACTTAACGTTGTGTGAAAATAGTGGTCAGAAATTTTGTCGTTCAGGTGTAATCTTAAGTCACGCGTGATTGGAGATCCAAGGAATCTTTGGTAAATAATCAAGTGCGAAGAAACTGTGTGCGGTGACTGAACATTCACGAAGAGAACAGGTGATTCAACAGTGAATAAACGTGCCACTTACGCGATCGATTGCGCAGGATTGGGAGTGTGGATATCAACTGACCACAAGGAAGTTCCGTCAATAGGCTCTCGTTTTTTTTTAAAAAAAGGCAAATGTTACATCTCATAAAAAAAGCTTTATCAGCGGACAGACCCAGCAATATTGCGATGCCGTTCCTGGTGAGATTGGACGGCGCTTGGAATCAACAACGGTACGTTATTCTTTTCGGGCAGATGTAACGTTGATCAAGTGCGTTGATGCGCGTTTATCCTTGATCGATTCACGATACTAAAATTACTCACAGAGTTGCTCCTCTACGAAAACCAGTGTAGAAGAGCACAGTGCGGTCAGTCCAGAGGGTCGGATCTTGGGGAGTTCAACATAGACAGTAGCGAGCAACCGCAAACTACTTACAGGTAGACTTGAACAAAGTTTTGTAACAATGACCGGTCTCGTTGACTGAAAATCCGGGATTTATACCGGCGTATAGGGAATAACCAGAGATTGAGTCAACGGACCTTTGAAAGTGATTGCCAAAATATTGGAACCAAGACACACAATGAAAAAGAAACATATGAGCTGATCCGAGTTCGTCAGTTATGGATATCATCCTGGGCCGCTCCGATGGTTCAAGCCTTCTGTAGGTGGCAATTTCTTCAAGAAACATATGAGCTGATCCGAGTTCGTCAGTTATGGATATCATCCTGGGCCGCTCCGATGGTTCAAGCCTTCTGTAGGTGGGGGCCAATTTCTTCGGTATACGTTCCTCGAAATCATGTGTGTTTGAATAAATATACTAATAATTTCAGCCGGAATTGCTGGCCAAATCTTGATCCACCATTTGCTCATAACAGCGTTGAACACACGGACCATTTGAAAACAGGGAATTCTCGACACTAATGTCCTGCGTCACTTCTGAATTAAACCTGACCCTCTGTAGTGGTGTTCGATTTATACCAGGGAGTTCGTACACGGCAGTATTTTCAAGAGGGTTCAAACAAGATGGGCGGAAAACGCAACTAAACTGAACTGAACCGAACTGAAGTGAACTGAACTGAACTGAACTGAACGGAACTGAACTGAACTGAACTCAGGCAGCGTAATTCAGCTGATGTCAGTCTTGGTATATCCATATGCCCGTTGGAAGGAATTGGAGGTCTTATTCCGCAACACTTCGGATTGTTTAAAATTCCGATTTACATGCATCAATTTTCACCCTTCATCTGTCGCCCTTGTGATAACGGGTGATAACGGAAGATAACTAACTAGTGATGTGAGCACCATATTTGCCCCGAACGTTCATATGCTGGACGAAGAGTAAATTTGAGACTGAGGCTCCCCCTAAGTGAGGCTAAGGGTGTATGGATTGGCTAGAAACAAATGTACATTTTTGCACACCCTTTTTTCCGTGCATCACGAAGTCAACTTGCCTGCTGAATTGTGAAGCAGTGCGTCCGAAATTGATCGAATACTGCCTTGAAACACATGAGCTCATCCCTCTTGGACAAGCCCTTTGGCATTGGCTTATGGTGTGTTGTCACATCAACGACGATGTCGCGAAACGTTTCCTTGGCTGTAGGACCAAGATGAAAGAAGCAAGAAGAATAGTTGTGGGAGCTTGTAGATCGCGAATCTAAAGGAACCACGTCTTTTTTTTGGGTGCCCCTACGTAACGGCCGCTGAAACAATGGACTGATGACCAACTATTTTCTTGAAAATATCCTCAAATATATTCTTACATTAAGTATTCTTTCATCGTTCTTTCAGTTAAGTTTTTGAGAACAATCGGACAAGAAAAATGAAAATCACAACCTGAAGTGCCCGGTGGAATATTAGTTAACCTGTTTCCTGTTCTTCCTCGGTTGCGGCCTTCATCAACCGTCGGAACTTTGAGAACTAATTCATAACGCCACTCGGTTTCCGGGGTTACGCAACTTCTCGCGGAAATCCGGGCGCCTGTAAATCCTTTTGGGGTAAGTTGAACATCACTAAACGTTTCATAAATTTCGCCGAATGTCTGAAATAGAGCCCTAATGATTATGCGTATTCACCTGCCATGAACTCAATCAAGCTACATCATTGATGAAACAACGTCCTTGTTGCAGAATTAGGTGGCAACTTCAGGGAGAGAGGTGATAATCCTTCTGAAATATTCCAGGTAAGTGGTAAACACAATGTTCTCTCAGAAGCATAAAAAGAAATCCACGAAAAATCCAAATGCTGTTCACAGTTGTATGCTAGACTGATCAGTGTTTGCCATTTGCTCGATTATTACAGCTCATGATAGATGAAACCATCAGATGTTCCACCGGGTTGATCCATGTTCCGATTGTTTTTACGTGTTTCTGTAGATTCTCCACTATCTACCTATTTCGCTGACTGTCTTGCTGTCTGTCTCTCTATCTATATGTCTATAAATATGTGTGGATATATAATTGGACCATTATTCTCACACGTCAAATCAGTTCAAAGCTATGAGATAGTTTTTCGTAAACAAAACCCTGCACACTAGCGGAAAAATGAATGGTAAGTTTCTAACCACCTGAATGAGCTCCACATCTTCCTGGTAGTGTAGGGACCAGGTCTGAGCACACCATCCTGGGTACAATGTCACAAAACTTCAAAAGCACTGGGGAACATTTCACAATGCCTCGAAAACCGCAAATATTCGAGTTTAGGGAACATCTCCGTGGTTTGTTTCGCCGCAGTTTCACAATGGACAGCCACTTCAGGATCCCTGTCAATAAGTATTTCTGATTCTATTGTTTTACAGTAGCCCACTTCTAACCGGACATTACAACGATATGAGTTGAAACGAGTCAACTAGTTGCATTGTGTCTGTTTCTAGCTGAATGATTTCAACATTCGAATCGCTGTCACTGCCAGATGAAATGTCTTTTACCGCGGTGACCGACTGAGTCACTAACAGTGCTAAAGTGATTTGTCCGCGAAATGCCAGCGGGTAAAATTTAGATTGAAGCCGTGCAATTGCCATGTTATCAACTTGATCACGTGTATTTTGTATGTGACAAAATGATATGACTCCTATCTGAGCTGCGTCAATGTACAGACGATCAGGGAATTGCATGAGAACTCTGCCGTATGTACTCGACTCACTTCAAGGCGTATAAAGGACACCACCTCAGATGGGAAATCAGATTGACAGAGGCAATCTTGCCAAATCAGGAGAGACCCGTGAACCCGCGTGAGACCACGCTGGAGACTCCATCTATTCCATATGATCCTAGGATCCCGAGGATATGTAATGGAGTCATCTACTACTGTGGTCAAGTTAACTAAAACGTGTCACGGGCTTTATACATTTGAAATAAAGCACATTGTGAGCCTCATCGAATGAAAATTGTTGGTCCCAGAAACTCTTATATCCATCGCAAAATGTTTTAATTGAGTCATCCCTAAAAATAAGGAGTCTGCGTCGATATCCACTGGGATTGTCGTAAGCGGTTCAGTCACTGAAGCGGTTGCTACAATCGATTTTTAAACAACCCCAGGTATTAGACTGTCATTGCAATGTTGAATAGTCACTTGGTTCCTTGAACATTTAGTGGCGTAAGAAATGACTGTTCTAAATCGGAATAAGGAACATTTCGCTGAACACATAATGCTATTGCTCCATCATTCCGGTGCATTGGTAGACGATAATGACCTTGGTAGTTTCCAACTGGGAAACCTCTCATCGCCTAAAATAAAAAAAATAAACTGACAACTACCATTGCAATATTAACACAGGTATGGTGTTGTTCCATAAAATGAAGAATGGGCTCCCCTGCGACCATAGTTCCACACACATTTTGTGACTCACTACTTCACCGTGTTTCATCACGTGACTATGCCTCGTCCTCTACATCACCTCCTTTTATTGTTGTTCCTGTGTACGCTTTTTCAGGTCCTTGTGTGCGTGCGTGGGATATAATGACAAAGAGTTGCCATGTGAAGCAGACTAGTTAAACCATCACTGGAGATGAGACAATCGAAGTATGGAACAACCCATACTACTAGTAAATCAAAGAGAACCCCGCTGTTCCGAGACACCATGCACATACGACCTAGAATAAGGATTTGACACTCTAGGGCAGACATCATCATAATCACCATCGCCATCATCATTATTATCGTCGTCACCGTCATCATTTTGAGCATCCACGTTGACTACCGACGCTTCCCTGCGTGCAATCAAAGTTCATTTGAAGTTCTATTTAAAATAAAAGTACCAGGGTCGATGGGAAAATGACCTAATGCTCGCATACCTCGATTATTCCGATGCTTCTGCAGCCACAAGTACTCGCTTAGGCAGCCTGACTCAAAAATGACATCAAGAAAACCATGAGCATCGATTCACAGGTATAGTTTACAGCGAATTTAACCAGTCACAGTGGAAATTAAGAAGACTCCATCTTATAGGGCGAGGTATATCGTTTGCGCCCGGACTTTCGATAGAATCTTTCATACCTCTCTGCAAAGTCAGGGGTTATCTTGATCGGGAGTGTAGTGAGAAAGTTTGAACATCCAACTAGTGGTTTCTTAATTTTGGGACCACCGGGCGGTCGTGGTTGCTAAACTCACATAAATCTTGTTCATGCCTCAAAACGAAATTGGTGGTGGCGGTGTTGGTGACGGTTGTGGTGAGTAGTCATTTCTGAACCGAAATGTTTATGAAAGTTTTATAACCAGGCCCAGAAAAGTGCCGTACAATTGAAGAAAATTATTGGCGAGTAGGTTGAAATCCAAAGGAAAAACTTTGCCCAGCTCGAGGCAAGCTAAAATAAACTAAAGATGACACATCCCATTTTGGCATACCACATGTTCTACCTGTATCCAGAGGTTAAATTTTGGAATTGGTGGACAAGTTACCGTTGGCAGAATCAGCAAAATCTATGTTGCCGAGTAAGCCACATACTGCGAAATAATTATTACCTGAATGATAGCTGAACATGCGCAAGCATCGATGTGCAAAACTGGGGGGTGTTGAGTAGCATACATATTCCCGTGCGTAAACAAGGGGTTTTATCAGAAGCTGAGAAGCGAAACTGTGGGCCATTTGTGTTCACAGATGTCAATAGTATTAAATGAGTCCCGGGGACACCTGCCCTCACCGTCACTCAAAGATTTATGCTTGATAAGAAAGTATGGCTAATCATTAAGTAATAGAAAATATGGTGGTTCAGAGGATCAAGAAGAATACAACTGGCTGCTGAACACCACCAGACTACCCATTCAAAACTGACGAGCTTATCTGCAACCGTTTCGATAAAACTCACGTATTCTGAAAAAGTAATCCAGGCGTACGAGAATTCGTTTGCTAGACAAAGTTTTGTTTGCTTATCCTTACGAAAGTAGACCAGCTGTTTTCATCTTCGTTGGCTGAAGCTGTCACAGAGAGTGCAGTTTTGGGGGCTTCAGACAGCTGAACGAATAGGTCAATATCAAACACCTGTGAAATAATAGGGTGAATTATTGATCCGGTGATACTAAATGAAAACCGGAACAAACCCATCACTCAGATAGTGGCTGAAAAAGCTTTGACAGAAAATCACAGTTTTCACTCTTTTTGCGACGTCACGTTAGGCACAGTCCACGACCTTCCTGAAAACCATATCAATCCTTGAACCGAGATTGGACTGAACTTGCCAAACACACTCATAAAGAGGACATTTAGCTGGATTCCTTTGAGTCGGTTCGTCAAAACTAAATTAGTATCCCAATGTAGTATTTGTCATTTTTAAGGTAAATCCCCTCGTGAAAGAGAACACTGACAAGAACAGTCAAAGGTAGACACGTCACAACCATTAGTCCTGGTTTTCGTAGGTTGAAGTGTACTTTTTGTAGAAGACTCAAGATCCGTTTATAATTTACAAAGAAGTTATCGACCTAGTTCAGCAGCGGAAGGGTCATTAATCGACGATAGCTGAATTTTGTGCTATCTCGGACTAAACGCTTCTTCTATAGATTCAGGCATCACCTACATACAAGGATCACGAAATGAACAAGAAGTAGCAGGCATGGTACTTCGTCCAGTTGCACTGGTCAATGTGGTATTGATTGAGTGATATTGTGGATGCTATTTCACAGGATCCACACGAGATCCAGGGAAAAACATTTTACTCCGCTTACTTCCCATATTTGAAGTGAAGAACATCACGAAAGATAGAGTCTGATTAGCAAGTCTCCATGTACATTATCAGTTTCTTGTACTTTCTGTTGGAATATAAATGGGCGATGGTATAGTTCAACTCGGATGCACAGAGCTGTCACAAGACAAGAAGGAAAATTCTCGTGAGCTCGTGATATCTCAGCGATTGAAGAGTGAATTTATGAACCGGAGGGTCTTGAGTTCAAACCCAAAATCAACAATTCTACTGCTCTTTTATAGGTTTTGGCAACTTAGCAGGGTGTCAGCCTTCGAGGTTCATTTGAATGAAATAGGATCAAGGCTTCTAGTGTGTTCTAGCTGAACGGTTAGTGATTTGTTCGATATACGGTCCAACAGCATCAGTTGAAATACAAAGTATGAACGCGCTTTGCTTAGTCCTTCTGAAGTTGAAGCTGAGTACCCTGCTGATAATGTTAGAGTGATGGAATCGCAGTCACCAAAATCTGAATATGGAATGTCCAGTCTGAACGACAGAATTTCAAATCTCTTCAACTGTCAATTTCACGGCTGTTTTCAACCATATGTCCTATTCCCAAATCCCATCCTCCGAGATCGATTAAAATGATGGCATAGTAAATATGACTACACTGATCAAAATCACATGAATGCTCTCAGTACAAAGGGTTTCCCATTTGGGTGAATGTAGTTTTGATATAAGGAATCGCGGCACAATTGTTGTACTGCTCGTTGCAGATTGAAATACCGTCCTGAATGTAAAGCGAATCAATAGAGCGATTTTTAGCCCCTAATCACGGATTAGGAAAATTCAAGAGATCTCCGCTGAAGAAACCCAAATGTCATCACACCACCAACAGACTGTATGTAGTTCAGAAGGGACGTTCAAAGGAGGAACGGGTTTTTTATGTGAGTAGTTGTCACTCGAGGAGTAAGCCACCAGTGATTTGGGTGCTTTGATTGAAGAATGAGTGACGATATATCCTAATTAAGTGCGTATCTGTCAGGTTGTTGGTTGGCAGCCCAGCCAAACGATTAAATATTGCATCTACTGAGCGCGCCGCTGATGATTCCCAACGAGGATGGAATCTTTGTACATTGCTTCCCGGCTTTTGATCACAGACTGATTTCTCCTACAGCACTACGAAAACTTCAAACTACGAAAGATTGGCGCAGTATGTCTGGAGGAATATGGTGTTTTGTCAGGACGAATCTGGCTAACGCGTTCTCCGTACCATCTACGCCTCATGTGTGACCGTACACAAGCTGGCTTTTTGTTTGTGGTAACCACGCTTGTTCAGCAATCTAAATGAATCAACCGCGAACCACTGTGAGCCGAGCGAACTTAAAGTTAGTAAAACAAACTCTATGTGGCGTAGTCATATAAAGCATATAGAGGAAACCTAACAAACTTGAATCCCTGGGAGAGATGTCCGAACCTCGTAAACTGTGTTCCATTTTCCGGTTGATGTGTGGGCCACTGTTAATTAAAAACACCCTTCTATAGAGAATTACCAAGTACAGTGCACTAACGTATGTTTAC
The DNA here is from genome assembly GCF_000715545.1 of Opisthorchis viverrini. NCBI lineage: Eukaryota > Metazoa > Platyhelminthes > Trematoda > Opisthorchiida > Opisthorchiidae > Opisthorchis > Opisthorchis viverrini. The sequence goes on from NW_008751959.1 coordinate 52,382, forward strand.
CAAAATTCCACATATGCGTTCACAATTTAGCTTTTCTAAAAGCTGAAAGTGGAAAGTGAACAAGTGACTACCAAAATTAACTAAACTTACTGCTCCATCTGGGAAGTCAATAGCGGTAACCCAACCATGGTCAGAGAAGAAGATTAAAACGTTGTGAGAACACTGACAAGAACAGTCTAAGGTAGACACGTCACAACCATTAGTCCTGGTTCGCGGGGGTTGGAGTGTACTTTTTGTAGAAGACTCAAGATCCGTTTATAATTTACAAAGAAGTTATCGACCTAGTTCAGCAGCGGAAGGGTCATTAATCGACGATAGCTGAATTTTGTGCTATCTCGGACTAAACGCTTCTTCTATAGATTCAGGCATCACCTACATACAAGGATCACGAAATGAACAAGAAGTAGCAGGCATGGTACTTCGTCCAGTTGCACTGGTCAATGTGGTATTGATTGAGTGATATTGTGGATGCTATTTCACAGGATCCACACGAGATCCAGGGAAAAACATTTTACTCCGCTTACTTCCCATATTTGAAGTGAAGAACATCACGAAAGATAGAGTCTGATTAGCAAGTCTCCATGTACATTATCAGTTTCTTGTACTTTCTGTTGGAATATAAATGGGCGATGGTATAGTTCAACTCGGATGCACAGAGCTGTCACAAGACAAGAAGGAAAATTCTCGTGAGCTCGTGATATCTCAGCGATTGAAGAGTGAATTTATGAACCGGAGGGTCTTGAGTTCAAACCCAAAATCAACAATTCTACTGCTCTTTTATAGGTTTTGGCAACTTAGCAGGGTGTCAGCCTTCGAGGTTCATTTGAATGAAATAGGATCAAGGCTTCTAGTGTGTTCTAGCTGAACGGTTAGTGATTTGTTCGATATACGGTCCAACAGCATCAGTTGAAATACAAAGTATGAACGCGCTTTGCTTAGTCCTTCTGAAGTTGAAGCTGAGTACCCTGCTGATAATGTTAGAGTGATGGAATTCGCAGTCACAAAATCTGAATATGGAATGTCCAGTCTGAACGACAGAATTTCAAATCTCTTCAACTGTCAATTTCACGGCTGTTTTCAACCATATGTCCTATTCCCAAATCCCATCCTCCGAGATCGATTAAAATGATGGCATAGTAAATATGACTACACTGATCAAAATCACATGAATGCTCTCAGTACAAAGGGTTTCCCATTTGGGTGAATGTAGTTTTGATATAAGGAATCGCGGCACAATTGTTGTACTGCTCGTTGCAGATTGAAATACCGTCCTGAATGTAAAGCGAATCAATAGAGCGATTTTTAGCCCCTAATCACGGATTAGGAAAATTCAAGAGATCTCCGCTGAAGAAACCCAAATGTCATCACACCACCAACAGACTGTATGTAGTTCAGAAGGGACGTTCAAAGGAGGAACGGGTTTTTTATGTGAGTAGTTATCACTCGAGGAGTAAGCCACCAGTGATTTGGGTGCTTTGATTGAAGAATGAGTGACGATATATCCTAATTAAGTGCGTATCTGTCAGGTTGTTGGTTGGCAGCCCAGCCAAACGATTAAATATTGCATCTACTGAGCGCGCCGCTGATGATTCCCAACGAGGATGGAATCTTTGTACATTGCTTCCCGGCTTTTGATCACAAACTGATTTCTCCTACAGCACTACGAAAACTTCAAACTACGAAAGATTGGCGCAGTATGTCTGGAGGAATATGGTGTTTTGTCAGGACGAATCTGGCTAACGCGTTCTCCGTACCATCTACGCCTCATGTGTGACCGTACACAAGCTGGCTTTTTGTTTGTGGTAACCACGCTTGTTCAGCAATCTAAATGAATCAACCGCGAACCACTGTGAGCCGAGCGAACTTAAAGTTAGTAAAACAAACTCTATGTGGCGTAGTCATATAAAGCATATAGAGGAAACCTAACAAACTTGAATCCCTGGGAGAGATGTCCGAACCTCGTAAACTGTGTTCCATTTTCCGGTTGATGTGTGGGCCACTGTTAATTAAAAACACCCTTCTATAGAGAATTACCAAGTACAGTGCACTAACGAATGTTTACCAAAATTCCACATATGCGTTCACAATTTAGCTTTTCTAAAAGCTGAAAGTGGAAAGTGAACAAGTGACTACCAAAATAACTAAACTTTACTGCTCCATCTGGGAAGTCAATAGCGGTAACCCAACCATGGTCAGAGAAGAAGATTAAAACGTTGTCGTCAGGACCAGTGTAAATGAGCAGAAATTTTAAGATGGTCTTGAAGGGTAGTTTATTTGGTGGGGATCTCACACACGGCAAAGCGGAAATGGAAAGTTGGTGAGTAATATTCACGAATTGTTTGTTTTTTCACACGTTGCCGAAACCGAATTGGTACGTTGTCGGCCTTGGCTAGCTGGTGACTTGTTAAATCATAAGTTTACAAGAAGTCCCCAATACTTTCCTGTCCATGGCACAGGATTATGCTGTACAGGTACACCCCTTTTTCCACTTCAGCTAGTTTTATCATCTTGCCATTGAAGCTGTCACACTCAGCTCTTTCGAAATCACGCTGTTGGTAGCATAATTAAGTTCATTTATGAAATTATCTACCTAATGTATACACTGTTGAGAAACAATAGCCTAATCAAAGTGAGGCGAACCTTTATTTTGTACTTGGACATTCAAGAGGCCACATGTTTTTACGCACGCCTTTATTCGTCGACCTATGGGGTGTTCCTCTGTTCTCCGATCTTCGTGATAAGTTTGTGAATGTTTCGTCGCCGACCGTAGTGACATCATGAGTGAATGTTGGGACGGCAGCTCCTCCATACCTGCCGGATATTATGCTGCTGTGACTGACTGACGGAAGGATATCCATCTCGGGGTCCCCATTTAACCGTTTCGAGCTGTGCTGCAATCCATGAATTTGATTGACTCTTTGAGTAGTTTCTGTAGTGCGACAGAAGTAACAGTATACCGGAGGTCCAACATAGGACCTGCTGAAAAACGGTCAGCTGACTGCGTAGGTTGGTCAATAGCTAGTTGGACCAATAGTCATAACTGAATTACCTTAGACTTTGTTCAACTGACTGTTGAGATCTTTAGATATTTGCTCGCTTATCGCGGTCTGACTCCCCCGCACTCGATTTACTCTCATTCCGGCTAGTATTTTTAGTAGTTCATTTTGATTGGCTCGTTGGGAATTCCGATTGTGTTGTAGTCCTATGATCGAGTGAGTGTTCTTTCCGTTGATAAAACTGGTTTATTGTGCGCGGGCCTTTATCACCTTGATTACCCATTCTAAAGACACTCCCTCTCTTTCTCTATACCAACAAACTACATGTTGGTCATGTGTCATGTATGGTCAGCTTAGGATTAGAAATGTTTATATTCACCTAGTTGTTTATTGACGTTCCACAACAGGGTATACTGTCTATGACAGGCAGCGGAAACCTCATAACATTGACATCAGTCAATAAAAATTATATGCCTATGACTAACCTGGTTTCCCCTGGTGTGAGGAAAAGCTTGTTGATTGACTTCTGGTAGCTTTACCTCAAGAGATTGCGTACCACATTGCTTACGAAAATAAAAAGTACGCATTTCGTATATCCCAAAACCCTGACCCGTGACATTAGAATTCTAATTGTGATGAGCACGTACTGAAACAGTGTCATCTTAGGCGCGAACTCACCTTTCCAGCACATTCTACTCCTTTTTCAAGATTCTTATCGCCTTTTAACACTTTCTCGAAGTTATCCCGTGTGACATCCTAAAACACACGCGTGGTCAATTATTCCTGTGAAAACCGTCTTCTACAAACTTATTCTATTCTCAGAAACAATCCATTTGCAATCCAACACAGAGTTGGCATCTAGGACAGGGATTCTATCTTCACTCAGATTACTTTCTTAACGGTCACTGAATGCTGAAAAGCTAAAACAATTGCATTGTTGTTCTGTCTGCCGAGCATGGCCGTGGGATCGGGCAGCTTGCTGATCCCGCGCCAAGGCGAGCTCTGTTTGGGACCAATAGCCAGTCCTGATCCAGGATCCATCGAATGTTGTTTGCTAATGGCGCATTCAGGAAGCACCACTATTTCAAGATGATTGTCCCTGAATATTCTTTATAAACGATGCGCTGTATCTGGTTTCGGCCACTGATACACGCTGCACCCCCCCAGTGGTTCTTTGGAATAGAGCAATAGCTTTTGGGGTTTAGATAGTGAACTAAGCTGTGAAAATACTGTGGATACCTGGAGCCTACTTGATGGGATACAACTAGAAGATTGGAGTCGGCCGTGGGCTGTCTGAGAGTTCTCTATGGCCTTATCACTAGTTTTCGTTCAGGTGAATTGACCATTTTCAAATACAGTAAAGCTGATTATTCTTCCCTACGGTTAATACTGTGCTTTGACAGGCACACAGGGTGATCTGCTCGGCTGCTGCGCACTGGAGTGCACTGGCGGATGGACGTCAGTGAGTTCAGCGTCCACCGATGATGACCACGGTAGTCAATGATCACACCGTTGTAAACATCTTCCTGCTCGTATTCATGGAATACTGTGCCTCTAAGCGGATTTCTGGAGTGAAATAATGAAACGTGGTGGTTGGCAGTTTTGGATAAATTATCATGTAAGTCAAATAGGAACGAATGAAGGGCTCATCGCATCGTTTGGATTGGGGTTTCCAGGCCCTTTTTCACTATATTATCGCGCCGGTGAATGCACTTTTTGTCACAATTTCGCTTGTGTTAACTAACGATACATAACGGAATAATGAGGTATGGATCATACAATAATCTGGGTGGAGTACACAACGTGGAACTTTACAAATGTTGTGTAAAAAGGTAATACTTTTTTTTGAATGTAGAGCCAGATACAGCCAGTATTAGATTATGGGAAAAACGCCCCATACATTGCGCAGGAGTGTAATTCAACTTGGCACCAAACGACGGAGGGTTATTACAACCTACAAACGAGAACCATTTTTCTACGTATATAGAAGGTTTCCTCTAAGCGTACTAGCAATCAGCTTTATTACAAAATGATAAGCTTACTAGAGTGTCTGCCTAATATTTGCTCCAAACCATCAGCCGGTTGATGTACTAAAACATCTAGACATCAAAGTGTTTACGTTCAAGCTAATGACAAATCAAACGACGGACATGTCACCATCATCATCATCCTGATCATTATCATCATTATCAGCCTGATCATCATCATACTGATCATCGTCATTATCATCATCATTCTGATCAACCTCATCAGGACCACCATCATGATCATCGTCACCATCATTATCATCATCCCGAGCATGATCGTCCTCATCATCATCATCACCATTCTGATCCACCTCATCACAATGATCATCATCATCATCACCATCATCATCAATATCGTCCTGATCATCATCACCAACATCAGCAGCAGCAGCAGCGAGGATATAACACAATGGCTGCCGTCCGATCTGGGATCAAATATGCTGATTTCGATAGATTTTATTGGTGTTTACTGTCATGAAATTTTATTAGAAAAGTGGTTATACTTCTCGCGAGACGCACGAAAATTTAGAATTACCTGTGGCCTGACTTAATTAGTGATTTATGTCCATTAGAATTACGGCTCAACAATGGAACTTGTGAACGTCAAATAACGGAACGCGTCTTTTAGAGTCTGTTCGCTATTGGATAGGAGAAAATGTACACGATATTTACTTGGGGTTGTTTGCAATATCGTCGTAGGCGAAAGTAATTATATTCCCCGCTGGAAAGTTGTTTATACGCATGACATGATACGCGCGGTAAACGTCCGGCTGAATGAGAACACAAATGTCATTTGAATTAACGATAATAATAACGGCATGGAGGCTAAAGAAGGCAGTGAGTTGTCCAGGAAAATCCACAGTTGATGGAGTATGAGTTCTCTCAACAGGATTGAAATGCATTATCTCAAAAGCAGAAGGCATGATTCTTGTCTAAGGAGGGGATGAGTTTGCCACAGATTTTCACTCCGTCAAGTGCCAAAACAACGAGGTTCGGACAGGTATATTACAGTCGTATTATTCCGTGACTACGAAAATATGTTCCATTCATTAGATCGTACGTATGCTATGCACATAGTCGCATTGCAGTTAAACTCAACAGCAAATAAAAATGGCAAACTGAGCCTGAAAAATGTATAAAGGCGCTTCCCGTATGTGTAAATGTTATATCTGCTGACTCCTCGATCTGTTGGTAACTGATGCTGACCAGGTTAGGTGCCTAGTGTCGCAGAGAATAGACTCACGGAAGGGAACACAACAGCTGTATCCCGAACAATCGAGTGAGTGAGAGAGCAAAAGTTACAACGGCCCCACGCTATTTGAAGGGCACTTTCTGACATTGATCCAGGATCTCTGATAGGTGTTAGTGAACACCCATCAACATCGATCGTGCCTATGTGAAACGCCTTAACGCTGATCACATTCGGTCGTGCTTCTGTGGCCGCAAGAACACTCACCAGGTCTTGCTGAATTGATTGAAGGATTGATTGACCTGGATGCTTGCCGGCTTTCCAGTTGAGTTTTTCGTATAGCAGTATATTTCGGGCGTGTTGAATTCCTTTCGGAAATCTGACTTTCCTGATAGTGACATTTTCGAAACGATTCTCATTTAACCCTTGCAAATAAGGCACAAACGGACGAACGTATACGACCAGATTGTCGTTTCTTAAGATTTTTTCGAAAATCACTACTTGGTCCAAGTATGTACCATAGAACTCTTGCTCATTTTTTATTTTTGAGGCTCCTTCAGTCAGTTTGTGCACCAAAAATGTCCCTTCATGTTCTGGAAAGAAGGGCACAGGTAAATGTTCGGTGTCCCAATGATTTCCATACCCTGTATGGGTGTGTGATCCACGGAGAACTTCCCCGCCCCTGATGGTTCACTGACCAAGTTAACAAGGGTGTTCGTTTCTTCGTTAACAGTACATCTAATTTATAACTCCAATCATTCTAGTGACCAGGGATAACACTTTTACTGTTAATTACGTGAAGTAATTATTTGTTCCCTTATTCCTCAGACTAGTTCCTCCCCCTTCACGGACTGCTCAAATTTCATAACTGAACCGTTCTATTTTATACAAAGTTGACTGTAACTCAACTGTTTTCTATAGATGATTTTTTACATTTATTTCTGGGCTCGTTTTTGAAAATTTGTCCCACTTTGAACTGGAAAATAATTTACCATTAAAGTTGTCCGACAGCACACTGTCCTTCGTGTGCCGTCCTGTACCGTTATTTTCCCACAGAACCACGGTCTACATAGCTATATTGTCTGCCCAAGTCCAATTCAATATATTGTTCACTGGCCAACTGCAACCACTGAACAGACGCCGGTGAAGTTCGTATAGTCGGTTTCGCCGCAATTATTACTGATCGTCCATTCGTGGATTAGACTACACGTTACTTGTCAGACAGGACAAATAGATCGTGCGTTTGGGTTAAGTAACCGATTTCTTGCTTTGAAATCATGGCCTTAGCACAAGATCGCACAAAGTTGGCAAGAAATACCGCCGAAGTTCAACATCCGGCTAAATTAGGACGCGTTGTGTCTGTGTCTCGACTGCCTTCCCCGTCTCGTGCATCCACCAATAGCGGACTTTCCACGCAAGAATTGACGAGAGAACCGGATCTGGCCTGTATAAAGATTAAAAATTTACAGCTGCAGGCAGGTGCTGCTAATAGAATTTAGGAATTTCAAGACAGTGTTCAACAGGAGAGGGAGAAATTTAAATGAATTTGTTCGACCGATAGATTCTGGGGATTTGGAAGCTTGTCCCTCTCCCGCATCAAGTGAACAATGTGATTGCGTAAGAAAATATGTAAATTCCATACCAGACCTGAAGGAATGACCCATACCTGTTGAGCGAGATACTGTTATCAGTCTTCCAAATATTCCCTTATATAATGCTAACACGAGGCAAGACGATCGACTTCTGGAATCCGCTCAGTTGTTACAGCTGGCAAAATTTGGTGGAAACCCCGCCGACTGCCACAGTTTGATGCGCAGTTTCATGTCCACTATTGCCCGATGCACTCGTCATCCGGCAGACCGATTCTCATAAATGGTACATCATTGTAAAAGTGAGGCAGCCCAGGTCATTAGACGGTGTTGCGTTTTGGAACCAGAGAAAGGCTACACAGAATCACTACTTATAATCGAACGCAGGTTTGGTGATCCCCATATCATTGGACTACATCGATAGAGCAAATGACAGAAGGGCCGACCCTAAAGGCGGACGATCTTAAAGCTTTGTCCGCTTTGGCTGACGACATGATGATTTTTCCGCCTACGTTGAAACAACTGGAGCGTGCAAATGATCTTAATTCTTTTCAGACCACTGGGGCTGTCGTACCAGTTTACCTAGTACCATGCACAATGAATGGTTTGCCCTGGCAGGTAAACCATCCAAGCTGAAGCGTGATCCTACATTCGACGAACTGGCAAATGTCATAAGCGACAAGGCCAATGCAGCAGCAGGTCAACAGATGTACGCCGTGGGACGGATACGTCCCCAGCCAAGCACAGTGAGGCTCAACCAACACACAAATTTCCACTATATAAAGCAACCATCTTGACGACGCAGAAATGCAAAGACAGATCAGTTCAGGTTAGGTTACCAATGAAATGAGCACAGTGTGGATCATCTCACTACCTGGATCAGTGCCCAGAGTTTATTGAAATGTCAGTTGTAAGCAGAATTGCCTGCTAGAGACCGACTCCGAGTATGTTATTTTGTTTAAATCCGTACCAGCTAGCAAAGTTGTGTCAATCCATACATGCCAGTGGGTTCCAGTTATGTGTGGGAAAACAGCATCCACCTTTGCTCCGACCCAGCTCTTCCAAGACAGAAAACTATCCACAACTACCTGAGATTGCATCAGAAGATGTACAATATAGCATAGCAGACGTCCCAAAATCAAGTATATTGCTTGCAATAGTGCCAGCTTGTATTCGAGGACCCGAAAAAGACGTCGTTGTCAACGCCTTTTTGGACAACGGTGTCAGTACGACCGTGATCCACAGTTCACTTCTGCCGAAACTGGGACTGAAATGTATACCTGGGTCATTAATTATTAAAACACTCACTGGAGAGTATGTCACAAGATCTGCATCAGTCTCATTCTCCATAGAATCGCTCGATTTTGAGGAAGTAATGCCAGTTCATCCCGCTTGGGTTTTCGACTCCATGCCCTGTTTACGATCACTCGCACCAAGTCTCGAACAGTCCCAGAAGTGGAAGCATTGAAGGAAATACGGTTTCCAGAATTAAAACCGGTAAACATAGGACTTCTCATCGGTTGTGACGTCCCAAAGGCACACTGGGTTCCAGAGCAGAGGTTCGGGGGCCCCAAAACTCTTATGCAGTCAGATGACCATTGGGATGGGCAGTTTTGGAGCCTTGATACTCACATCCCAATAACAACCAAAGCGAAGCAATTTTCCATCACATCAGTCAGACGGAAGTTTTAAATTTACAGCTCGAATGTATGTTAAAATTCGAATTCCTTGCAGCTGCCTGTACCAAGCGAGCAATGTCGCTGAATGATTGAGTGACCTATGACCGAATACTTACGTCTTTGGAAATAGTGGACGGACACTATCAAATCCCCTTACTTTGGAAAGGTAGATCTCCGTGTCTACCAGACAACAAGTGATTAGAACTCAGTAGACTTTTTGTTCTAAAGGGTCGTCTTGAGCGGAACCCTATCTCTAGGGAACTCTACTGTGAAAATATCGAACAGCATGTGAGTAAGGGCTATGCAGAAATCGTCTCTGACTGTGAGCAGAATAAAGCTGGCCTACCTCACCATAGCGTGTTCAAAGCAGGAAACCAAAGCAAAGTTCGGGTTCTTTTTGACTGTGCAGCAAAAACTTCAAAAACCTCGCTGAATTTGCAGCTTCATACTCTTCCAGATCTGGTGAACAGTTTATGTGGTGTCCTTCTAAGATTTCGGGAGCACCCTTACGTGTTGGTCGCATATATTGAGGCGATGTTCCATCAAGTTAAAGTCCCACAATCCGATCGGGATGCACTACGTTTTCTCAGGTGGACCAACGGTGAGCTTTCCAACCAACCAATTTCTTGCCGCATGAATTTTCAACCGTTTGGACCATTTCATCGCCAGGTTGCGCTAGTCTAGCTCTCAGGCAGACTATTAAAACATTCATGAGCCCCTACAGAGAGGAAGCGGTAAGATTAGCCAATCGATCCTTCTACGCCTATGATTGCCCGATCGTTTGCCCACGCTAGGGGCGGCAAAGACTACGGCCGATTAATTTTTGAAGGCCCTAGCATCTGGTGGATTTAATCTTACAGGTTTCTTCAGTAATGTAAAAGAAGCACTGCGTAACCTTCCCGAAGCAATATCTAATACTACACTACTTCATGTAGATCGTCAACCAGACTGTGTAAGGAGAAATTTAGGGGTGTTCTGGGAAAATACGACTGATTGTTTCTGTTTCAATGTTGAAAGCTGGAATGTTAACCCTAGTCGTTGTGTTTTACTGTCTTGCGTAGCTTCATTGTTTGATCCCCTCGGGATGGTTGCATAAATACTACTGCCAGCAAAGTGTCTGATTCGGGATCTCTGTCGAAGGATAGCGACCTGGGTCGATGTTATGCCTGAGAATGAAAGGTGGAAATGGAAGAACTGGTTGCTGAATTTTTGGAATGTAGAAAGCATTCGCATACCACGGCACAAATCCGACACAGATCATTTGCATCAGATTTTATGGCTCAGCTGCACGCATTTTGCGATGCTTCAGGGACCGGCCGTGGTGCTGCGATATACATACGACTGTTCGATCCCCTGAGAATGCCTTACTCCACATTACTGAAAGGAAAGTCCAGAGTTGCCCCCATAAAATACATTACCATACAGTGGTTGGAGCTCACTGCTTCTGTATTGTCTGCCAAGCTAACTGCTTGTGTGAGCAAAGAACTATTTATTGATATAGATTCCTCCATTCTATGGACAGATTCTATGATTGTGTTACAAATGATAGGTAAACAAGCTACCCGCTATGAGACCTTCGTGGCTAACCGACTAGTGTCTATTCTTGATTATTCGGAACCTGAAGATTGGATGTACGTCGAAAGCAAATGCAACCTTGCAGATGTAGCTTCTCGTGGTCTACTATCAAACACATCCAAATTGTCCCGTGGTTATCTGGCCCTGAATTTTTGGGAAAGGATTGCAACGATTGCCCTCTCAACCGGTTAGCTATCCTAATACTGCTGCGTATGTAAAGTCCAAGGAAAGTGAGCTGGTACATACGACCTCCACTTATGTTCACTGGATTGATCGTTTCGAGCACGTGTCCATTTGATGTCTTCAAAAGAGGCTAGTGGCGTGGCTGCGCCGTTTCTGCCAACAGATCAGACGCAGATCCGTGCTGCTCGGAGACGAGTGATGCGGTAGTTTGACCAGAAGGTATTTGGTGGAGGCGGAATATCTTATCATTAGGTCGTTTCAAAGAGCTTGATTCACAAACGAAATAAAACTACTGAAATCTACAGTATCATCTAACGCTTGGAGGCCTTCGCGATTACCAGGTCAATTACGACGACTCTCCCCAATTATCCACCAAGTTATTTTACGTGTTGGAAGACGCCTTAGATAGGCTCCAGTACCTTTCGATACGAGACATCCAGTATTTATCCCAAGTCATCATTTCGTAACCAGGCTCCTCGTCCAGCATACCCATATACTGAAAGGCCATGCTGGAGTCCTGTTTTAACTGCATCCGCTGACATTCTCAACCTGAAGTACAAACTATGGCTCCAATTCCTGAGGATAGAATGTTAACTCATGAAGCACCCTTCACAGCGACTGGTGTTGATTATTTCGCACCTTTATTGGTAAAGTGAGGTCATGGGGTTGAAAATCGTTACGGGTGTATTTTTACTTGCTTGACAACGCGTGCTGTGCATACTGAGGTGGCCTGTTCTCTCAAAAATGACTCGTTTTTGTGCGCTATTTCCAGGTTTACTGCTCGGCGAGGATATCCAATTCGTATTTACACTGATAATGGGACTAATTTCTGTGGTGCTGTAGCTGAGCTCAGACAGAAACTTCAACGGATGAAACAGGAGAAAGGGTCCAAATCTCTGCTACAACGAAGATGTCATTGGAACTTCACTTCACCAAAGGTCACTTATATGGAAGGCATCTGGGAAAGAATGGTACGATTTATTCGGAGGATATTGAGATCGCTACTTGGTGATCAACTTGTAACTGATGAAGCTCTTACGACTGCGCTAACCGAAATGGATAAAATCATTAATGATCGACCCCTGACGAACTTATCAGATGACCCTCTCGACCTTCGGGCACTTACTTCTAATCACGTCCTGTTACTCCGGGATAACCCGTCAGTCAAAATCTCACATGGATCGAACACGAAGCTAACTCGTCGATGGCGCCAGGCACAACAGTTAGCCGATACTTTCTGGGTCCGATTGATAAAGGAATACTTACCTACGCTGCATCAAAGACACAAGTGAGTGGGATCTGGCTATGATTATAAGGTGGGGACTTGGTTCTCTTAGTCGATACGTGTCTGGAGGTACTGAAAGGCCATGCTGGAGTCCTGTTTTAACTGCATCCGCTGACATTCTCAACCTGAAGTACAAACTATGGCTCCAATTCCTGAGGATAGAATGTTAACTCATGAAGCACCCTTCACAGCGACTGGTGTTGATTATTTCGCACCTTTATTGGTAAAGTGAGGTCATGGGGTTGAAAATCGTTACGGGTGTATTTTTACTTGCTTGACAACGCGTGCTGTGCATACTGAGGTGGCCTGTTCTCTCAAAAATGACTCGTTTTTGTGCGCTATTTCCAGGTTTACTGCTCGGCGAGGATATCCAATTCGTATTTACACTGATAATGGGACTAATTTCTGTGGTGCTGTAGCTGAGCTCAGACAGAAACTTCAACGGATGAAACAGGAGAAAGGGTCCAAATCTCTGCTACAACGAAGATGTCATTGGAACTTCACTTCACCAAAGGTCACTTATATGGAAGGCATCTGGGAAAGAATGGTACGATTTATTCGGAGGATATTGAGATCGCTACTTGGTGATCAACTTGTAACTGATGAAGCTCTTACGACTGCGCTAACCGAAATGGATAAAATCATTAATGATCGACCCCTGACGAACTTATCAGATGACCCTCTCGACCTTCGGGCACTTACTTCTAATCACGTCCTGTTACTCCGGGATAACCCGTCAGTCAAAATCTCACATGGATCGAACACGAAGCTAACTCGTCGATGGCGCCAGGCACAACAGTTAGCCGATACTTTCTGGGTCCGATTGATAAAGGAATACTTACCTACGCTGCATCAAAGACACAAGTGAGTGGGATCTGGCTATGATTATAAGGTGGGGACTTGGTTCTCTTAGTCGATACGTCCGTGTCTGGAGGTTTCTTGCCGAAGGACGTTGTACAAACGGTCACGCTAGTGAAGGATGAACGAATTCGTGATGTCGTGATTTGCCCGGTGACGGGACTGTTGAAGAGATGTTCAAAATTTGCGTCTTCTCGAGCAAGCCATTGAAGATCAAAGTCCGCCCCTGACCCCGGAGAGTGTTAATTAAGTGAAGTAATTATTTGTTACCTTACTCCTCAGGCTAGTTCATCCCCCTTCAGGGACTGGTCAAATTTTTATACAAAATTAACTCCAACACAACCGTTTCTATTGACGATTTGTTTACATTTATTTCTGAGCTTGTTGTTGAAATTGTGTCCCACTTTGAATTGAACAACAATTTTCCCGAAACAACGATTTGTCCGATAGCACATTGCCCTTCTTGTGCCGTCCTGTGTGCCTGGCTGCCCAAGTTTTAATCTGGCCGTCAGCCTTTCTTTAATTTTCCTCATGATGTACCGTTATTTTCCCACAGAACCACGGTCTACATATCTATATTATCTGCCCAAGTCCAATTCAATATATTGTTCACTGGCCAACTGCAACCACTGAACAAACGCCGAGTTCGTTCGTATAGTCGGTTTCGCCGCAATTATTACTGATCGTCCATTCGTGGATTAGACTACACGTTACTTGTCAGACAGGACAACTAGATCGTGCGTTTGGGCTAAGTAACCAATTCCTTGCTTTGAGATCACGACCTTAGCAGAGTATCGCACACTTGCTCTTCAAAAACATTGCATGCATATCCATTCTAGATGTGAGAATCTTCTGAAAGAACCGCGAAATTTGTTCCTGTTTGCTTGGTGTCGGTACTATCACCCGAACTGATAATACACCCCCTGTCAGATAAAGAGAGATTGGACTTCACAGATGCTTCACGCTTTGCGCGCCTCAACAACTGGCTGAGCAGTGTAAATATGAAACTCACAGAGCATCTCTTTCCAAGTTGGTCAATGGGTAGATATCGATCAAGTTGGGGGTCAAACTTCTCCCTAAGTATTAGGTTTAACAATTCAAGCTTCTCTGAATGTCTGAGCAATCCCTCACAAACAGTTGAATCTGCAAGTGAAATGGGCTTTCTGGAAAAGCGCCTTAATCGAAGACACTAAATGACCTCCTTTCATGTCCAGGTATCCACCGTATAGCTTGATACTCTTGATGAGACATGCGAGCAGCCTGCTGCCTTTTTGAAGCTCCGCTCCGCGTCTAATGTAAAAGGAAGTTGATTACGGAACTTGTCGAACGGCCTGGCGGTGTTTGCTCACAACAGCATGATATTCAGTGAATAGAAATGGAAGTTGGACAAGAATTTTGAGTGTTCGGATATTAAAAGGTTTGCGCAAATGAGACTGTTACTTTCCTATCCAATAATTTGTGCTTGCTTATTTGATGTTCTCTAACAAACGACTTCGCAATGAAGGGCTTTCCTCATTACGCTCCTAGCATCACATCCTAGTTTCAAGCATGGATTGCACGCTCATATTTAATCTCATGTCACAGCACCGCGAGTGATGTTGGCAACCCAGTGGTGAAAACATACTACGGTTGAAGCCGTCCTTCTTTCTTTTCGTATGTTCTGTATTCTCACTTTCCCCATCTTGGTGCTAGAGAAATTGATGTAGATCCGTTCGTAATAACTGAAGGATGCGTTCGCCTCCCATTGTCGTCAGCTCCATTATCCGTGGTCATCTCGGTTGCCACAGGCTCAGAGTTTCAGAAATTGTTCTTCAGTTTGCCTGTCAATTTTCATTGTTTGAGTTCCAAAGCAAGCTGTACGGCATGTTTGTACACTGGATACACTATGGGTTTCTCCGAAATAAGGATTTAAGTTCTCCCCAGGATTGCTGAACTCTACTGTTTATGTGTTTCCATTCGCTCTTAATTCGATGCCTCTGGTGATCCTGACGTCTGTGCTCATTGTTCTGCTGATGTTAACATAACTTTTGCTGTGGCAAGAATTTTTCCTGAGAACATTTTTCGTAGATTCACAAAGAAATTTAGTGACAGGGTCCAAGACCAGGATGTGTTATAGAACTATACTTGGTCTTGCTCCGTACCCAGTTGTTGATATAATGAATATTTGGTGACAATTTCTTGGAAACAAAGGGCGTCTATGTCTAAAGGCTGGGGAGCCGTGTGTAGCTGTTTCATTCTTACTAGAAGGCAACAATGCGTATCTCACAATTCAGGAAAATACTGTCGACTAAGTGCCCGGTTACCATTACACACTACAGCCACACACAATTGACCAGGTCATTTTGATTTGACGACGAAATCTACCTAGAAATGGAAGGTATTCCGACAAGGTGTATTGCTGTGTAGACCAGTCAATCAGGGTAAGAATATTTCGACAGCAATCTTATTTGCACACGAATTCGATTTTGACATGAGTCACAAGAAGGGCGAAACTTGTCATGGGCTGAACGAGAGTTTTCAGCAACTTTTTGGGTAAACAACAAAGTACTGCGGTGTACCGAATATCGCACCGACTGAAATATACGGCGGCCTCGTGCAGCACATTGGGCTGCAGCAGACCATCACAAACAAGTGATTCAGCCGAATTCATCTAAGCTTCCTGTCAAAAGGGAACTCATCCGCAAATGATCGTACTTCTCAATGGGACACAGTGCACGTCGTACCTATTCGCCATCATATCACCTACAATCAAACGGCACGGTAGAACAACTCAAAAGAGACTAGCTTAGGACGGACGCGGAGAGCACCACATCAAATATCTTTCAGCAATTTCTCCGAATGTGCCACCTGACTCCAAGTCCAACCAAATGGTCTGTAGAGGCACGCCTCTACCGCACCACTGATCTTCCGAAGCTTCCAAACGAAAAAGTAGCAGCACCAGATAACGGAGACCTACTATAATCCATCTATGATCAGCCTAAAAGTTGGTTTCAGTGCTCAAATAAAATGTATTCGGCAAGTGCCTTTAATCACCTTTGTGCTCCGTCCAGTCGCATAAATTCAACACGTTTCATTGTCACCATCATACATACAGTCATTACCGCGGATGATCAGTGTCTACTGGAAGATTTGCAATCCAACTGTTGGGTTTGAAGGACAGATCAGCAACCATATGATAAATAAACTCTATAGTCGGCCGAATTGGCAACGTCCTGACATATTTTCAGTGCTTTGGCCGGTCAAATACAAATAATTTTTTTAATGTTTGTGCTGAAGTTGAAAGTAATCTGCTGAATTTCAAAGTGATAAAGTTGCAGTTTTCACATTGGGAACAAAGTAACAATGTTAAAAATTCAGCTACATCACAGTTTTGTTGTGCAGCCGTCACATTGCCCGGAAGAACCAAAAGTGCCTAACAATCGCCAGCTTTCCAAAGCCCGTACCCGATTGGTCGAGATGCCGAGGCAGCATTCGAAACACAGTCAGCAATTTTGAGGCTTAGGCACTGAGTTGTTCAGAGCTCCTATGCCAAATTGAACTTTCTGCGTGGGAGATGAAGTTTCACCTTATTCCCAAGGTCTCGTTCACTCGGGGAAACTAGGTCCAAAACCATATATTTGTTATTCTGTCCTCTATGATTTTTTAATTTTAAGGAACGTTTTATTGTTTCGCTTTTTCCCTATGTCCTGGATGGTAGAAAATATCTGAGATTCACCACACGTCCAGCCACAAAACATTGAAATTTGTCGTCGTGGCACATCATCAGCCTGGTCATCACCATTATTTTCATCATAATCATCGGCAATAGAACGACATCAGTGGTAATCACTGATTCTTCGCTGCGGTACAACCATGATCCATTTGGAAGCCTCAATGTTTAAAGACGAATACATTTGAACAGTGAATGGAGTTAGCACTACTTCAATACAACCATTCTAATGTGCCTACCTCCTCGAGCACTGATTCATGCAACCTGGGTAGAAACCCATTAAAAGAACGCGAATTAGCAGCAATATGTCCTGCTGCGTCTACAACTTGAGGTATTTTTTAAGCTTTTAAAGGATCTGTGGACGTTGCCAGAGGTAAAATGGCATCGAAAGAATACCATCTTTTTCCGATTATTTACAAAAAGTTTATGTGTTCAAACCAGGGATTCACCAAGATTTGACGTGGACACAACTCACCCAGAGAATGAGTACCTCGGTGGTGTATATTTGTGTAATTTTTGCCATCTTGCTGAAAAAGACTCCAATTTTATACGATAAAGCCTTGTCTCTGGACGGGGATTCAACCTTCTGTGAACATGATGAAATGTTGTGTGATGTTTTCCCTGGATATCGAGACATCAACTAAATCACTACAAATTACATACCAAGTTTAAGTAGATCAATACGGGTATCAATTTATATATTTTATTTTGGACATCACCTAGCTGGCCCAGAAGTTGTTTCACACAATATGTCACGCCGCCGTTCATGTTGTTCAATTGTAAAGATAGGAAAGTCGGCTGCTTTGAGCGAATAACAAATGACGATTTTGGGTCCCCGAGCAAATGCCGTTAATATAAACTCGTTTGAGCTGGTGCCTGCGAATGCACGACGAGACAAATAGCAAACGACTTTTCCTAAAGGCGAAATTGGAGGGTAAACTAGGTGATGTCCAAGAGTTGATAATCATGTTCACCTACCCAAACATGGTGAGTAGTTTACAGTGAAGAAGTTGACATATCGATGCCCAGCTCAGCAGCAGCTTTTTTCATATTCACCGAAAGATAAATTTGCATTCAGAAACGAGGCTTTCACATATCGATAAACTTTTATTGATTAAATTTTATTGATAAACACCTATTGGTAAACTTTCAATTGAATGACTTGATTTCTCGAGCCTTCAACTCGAGATGCATTTTTCCACGAGTGAAATAAAAATGCTACCTTTCTTTGCTCAGACCAGAAATACACCCTCATTTTTTGCGATTTATTTAAATTAATTTCTTTTCGAAATATTTTGGAAATTAAGTTTGGAGTATCACTCCAAACTTTTGAGTCCCATTCAGGCATCCCGGGTCACAGAGATGCTGGAAAATTGATCCACCGCGCATTTCCGTCAGAAGTGTGATGGCTTCAGTGGACAGTGAAATTTGGTGTGGAGCAAATGTAGATGCGTAGATTATCATGGTTTGTGATTTGAGCACATACGCAAGAAAACCAACATTTCGGCGCAAGGGTGTTACTCTACACGTAAAGGTCTTGCACCTGAGAGCATTGTGTGGCTGATGGGCGCCGTTTGAATGAGTGTCTGATGGTATAAGCATCTTAAAATGGTGGTGGGCTAGAACTGAATCGCCTAAGCATTCATGTTTACTCGTCATTTCACAATAGGTCGTCCATCTGGAAACTGATTGTACGGGGAAAAGCACCAGCGGCAACGCTGATACTACGCTGACTTGGATGATGATGCTGATGATGGTAATGAGATTAGCCAGACTCGCTTGATTTCACCTAACTTCTCAGACCAGGTACCCAGCAAAATAAAATGACCTCCCTCATGGCGTTACAACTATGCACAGTTCTAACAAATTTGGCACTGGTGTTTTGAACAAAGAAAAATATTCAGAATTTTGAGTGGTCAACCATTGTGCTTAACGAATCGTATTTGTAGGTATAATGTGGTGCGAGTTTCTACTCTAAGAACCACAGTGGATTTGTTCAGACTCACCGAGCTAGCTGATTAAGGGACTTTGTATAACAGGTTCATGGGTGTTTACGCTGTCTCTAGGTAATTTACGAAGGAGCTCAACGTCTTTGTTTTATCACTCACTAGAGGACGTCTCCATGGTGGACGAGTTGATCGCAAGCACACATCAACTGCAGACACGGATTGCCGGATTGGGAAGAGATCGCATCGTACGAGGCGGTACGTAGGCAGTTCCAAGTGCACTGAATTACGATTAGACGTGTAAGTGTAGCGGTATTTAAATCACAGTGATGTGATACTGGTTAACATCCACTCTCTCTCTACTACATGCAAGGTACATGGGGCAGTTTGTCCAACCGAAGTTCTGAATAAAATTTTCCAATGGAGTTCGGCTCTAACTTGACTAATTCATCAATAAAATGGATTGATTATCGCTTCCACTTGGTAAATATGGACAATGGATTAAGCCATACAGAAAGCCCACCAAACCACGTTTATCCTAATTTGGTACTCAGTGTTGAATTTCATCTCGTGTAGAACCCTCCTCGCATGGAGTTTTTACACTGCTTGCGCGTTCCGTATCCGTTGAGAACATGAGGAACATTTGACCTCTTTGTTAGAAAGTTTTTCATGGAAGTAAAATCAGTTTGTGCCCAAAAACCTCAGAAGCACCCTACAGACATGTCATCCTTAGTGTAAATCATCAGCAGTGCGTATCGCATGAAATTCCAGGAAGTTTCGAACGAAATTCTTGAAGACCCGGCTAGTAGATTCGGTGCTTGACCATAGAATCTGGAGCGCGTGCACAGCAGTGTGATCAGTTCTAACCAGAAGCCCCACAAACAAAGTCCCACTCATTCCTCAAGAACATCACGTGGTCACGTTTGTTTCGGCTTCTTGATTGACCTATTCGCCCAGAGAAGCTACGCAAATCAATGAAGTTATCCTTCCTCTGACCTCTCAGTGAAACCAGTGTTAGCTGAAGAAATGTGCACTTAACGAAACTCGCGATGAAGGTCCGATTGAAACTGTATGTTATCAATTAGTGTTACGTAATTACTGCCCGCTGTGGTGATCAGTTCCTTGATGGTGTTCGTTTGTGTAACATCGGCTACCTTTATGAAAGAGACCCCATGTATGTGGTCATGAAGTAATGCTTCTGTGTGTTTCTTGCGCTGGATATCGAAACAACAGCTGAATCACTAAATAATACTTACCGTGTTTAAGTTGATGAAACCAGGGCTCTTGGACGTCACCCAGTTCACTCTAGATTTATTTCAGTATTCTCAGACTCACATTCGTGATTTCAGCGAGATAAAGTATCCCTATCCTATTCATGTACAAATTTTTATATGGCATTGTTCAAGTATCGCACCTTTTGTCCTAGGGTTGTGCAGTGAAATCGTAAAGTGGCAACGCAATTAAAACAAGCGTAGTTGTGAAATCTACTGTTTTTGCCGTGTACCAGACCCCACCTAAAATGCCGTGGGCAGATCACTCCGCCTTGCACAGTCTGACGCCAGCCCATGTCTCCTACCGCATAAATTCTACAGCAGTTCGGCAGTGAGACGGTAGACAAAGTTCTGTGACATGAGGAAATTCGGTGATGACGTGAATTACAAAACTTTGTGACCATGGACACGCTTTTGCTGGTGACATGACTTGTTGCAACCAAAGTCCACATTTATGCTATCACAAAAACAATCTGCGTAAAGGTCATTTTCGCCTCATTCGATCATGCATTCAGAAACTCATGACTGGAAAGCTTATCCTACAATCATATACCGACTCAATTAATTATTCACTAAATTTCTTTCTCAGAAACCCCAAGAACAGGAACTCATTTCAGAACAAGCGTGATCTTATATATTGCATGCTTGGAAGTTGGCAATAACACGGAGCTCTGTGATCCTACAAAGCCAACAGCAACCGTTTGCTTTCATACTTCATTTCTTTCAAGAGTGCGGAAGGCCTCATCATCAAAAACCCCACCAATTTCTCTGTTCATGAGAGCGCAATATCGAAACAACAGCTGAATCACTAAATAATACTTACCGTGTTTAAGTTGATGAAACCAGGGCTCTTGGACGTCACCCAGTTCACTCTAGATTTATTTCAGTATTCTCAGACTCACATTCGTGATTTCAGCGAGATAAAGTATCCCTATCCTATTCATGTACAAATTTTTATATGGCATTGTTCAAGTATCGCACCTTTTGTCCTAGGGTTGTGCAGTGAAATCGGTCGTGTTCTATCACGCGGTAGCCGCGATAGGTGGTTAATTGGTCCGGAAATGCACGTAAATTCACACTGCGTTTGCGGCCACCGTGATTTTGTCGATGAAAATTTATGCGTGGATCAGCCATCCATGAAATGGGTTCTGTTTTTCAAGGGCAGCATTCGTCCTCCAGGCTCAGCTGATGATGGGAAGTTATTTTTGAGAAACGTGGTTGTAAAGTGGCAGCGCAATTAAAACAAGCGTGGTTGTGAAGTCTAATGTTTTTGCCGTGTACCAGACCCTACCTAAAATGCCGTGGGCAGATTACTCCGCCTTGCACAATCTGACGCCAGCCCATGTCTCCTACCGCATAAATTCTACAGCAGTTCGGCAGTGAGACGGTAGACAAAGTTCTGTGACATGAGGAAATTCGGTGATGACGTGAATTACAAAACTTTGTGACCATGGACACGCTTTTGCTGGTGACATGACTTGTTGCAACCAAAGTCCACATTTATGCTATCACAAAAACAATCTGCGTAAAGGTCATTTTCGCCTCATTCGATCATGCATTCAGAAACTCATGACTGGAAAGCTTATCCTACAATCATATACCGACTCAATTAATTATTCACTAAATTTCTTTCTCAGAAACCCCAAGAACAGGAACTCATTTCAGAACAAGCGTGATCTTATATATTGCATGCTTGGAAGTTGGCAATAACACGGAGCTCTGTGATCCTACAAAGCCAACAGCAACCGTTTGCTTTCATACTTCATTTCTTTCAAGAGTGCGGAAGGCCTCATCATCAAAAACCCCACCAATTTCTCTGTTCATGAGAGCGCAATAGTCATGAGCGTTTGCGGAACAGAGAATGGTTGCGTGATCGGAACACCATCCGGGTGTTTGAGTGTCCGTTCCTCGAGATTCACGGTTCAAGTGAACATGGGTAATGGTAAAAAGAAATAGGGTGCTTCCTGGTCTTAGTTTCGAGACGAAATGTTGGTTATAATTCGCTGACCAGATCTCTTATTGTCAACGGTATCAAGGCTTTCCGTATTCCTGAGACTTTACTGGAGCTCGTGATTTGCTGGCTGTGAAACGCAGACGTAATCTCACACTGTAGTGAAATAGACGGAGGAGCAGCGCACCTGAGAACTTCACAGATTTTGTCTACCGTGAGGAGCTCGTGATTTGCTGGCTGTGAAACGCAGACGTAATCTCACACTGTAGTGAAATAGACGGAGGAGCAGCGCACCTGAGAACTTCACAGATTGTGTCACGCTACCGTGAGGGTTGCTTCGCTGTAATGTTTTGGGAGGTGGCCTCTACGAGCAACCAACCTGAGACGTTCTTCAATCCTCGATAACCGCTATCTCAGAACCAAAAGTGATGTAAACTGATTTCGACGAATCCGCAACGTGAAATCTAGGAAGCAGGTGTTCGGGTGTGCAACACAGACTTCAACAGAGGAAACTTCGAGACATCTCAGCACGTCGGTGTGAATCTCCTACCAGGATACAGCAAAACACTTCGCACCAAATCAGTGAAGTAATTTATTTCGTTGCAAGCACCATTGTGAATCTGAAAATATTGAAAAGACTTGGCTAAATAGATGACATCCGAGACTGAATATTCAAAATGATCCCCACATCCACCTACTCGATCAATTTAAGTAGGTCATAGAGTTCCGATTCCCAATGCAGCAAGCACGAAAGCCCTCATCATATTCACGGAAGACTAGAAGCACGGACACGAACAAAGCTTTGTCGAAAAAATTATTCTTTCTTTCAGAAAGATGACCAACAATTTCTCAAATGAACACCAACAGGTAGCCCAGTTTCGCAGTCGGCAGTAAGTTTGACCAGTCCCCATATGCACATCCAACATTTACCCTTAACACCAGCTGTAACATACGAAGATTTTGGACACAGATTTATAAATTGACGGTAATTTCCGCAGCCTCAAAATCTATAAAATTGGTCCCAGTCTTTTTTTGGATTATTTCAACATCTGTTCCTGTATGATAAGGCTCCTAATTCACTTCATTGGCCCTCATGTTGTCAGTTTCTTTCCGGATTTTAAGCATCCCCAAATGATAGTGTTAGGCTGCAAGTAAATCTCTTATTTGTACATATTTATTCGTTACTTCACACTAAGGTGCTAACCTGCAGAACTTCTGTTGTGTAGTAGAGAACTAGGGTCGAACGCTGAAGCTTGGCGAACAAGAATGATGATCATGAGGCGCAGGAGTTAGATAGGAACGATGGTGATGATGGGAAATGACCGAATCACTTGATTTCCCTAACTTTCTCACACCAAAGACACAAAACCCAAGATTACCTCACTTTAGACTTTGGAACTATGTACAATTCTACCATATTTAGTGGTGAAATTATGAACAATAACAATATGCAAAATTTGTAGGGCGTCTTCTATGTTTTTATCACTGTTGTATTGTATTCCCACCAAGATCCCCCTTAGCATATCTCATCAACCAATAACAGCAAACTGCATCAGGTGTTGTCGTTTTGCTTGGCTGTTCAATTGATTGCTTCTCAGAGAAAAACGTCGCAATTTAGTAAAACTAGTCTTCCAGTGGCCTGTCAGTAAAGCCAGTCTACGCGGAAAGATTGCGAAGCAACGTCCAGCAGTTTCATCTTATCTGGAAATCCTCGGCAATACGCACCTCACTATTGCAATCGACGTTGGAAAACGAAACCTACAATGTTTCAGGACATTTTGATACAATGAAGAAAGCAAACGATATGGGGACGGTCTCCCGACAAGTTCCAATAATTGTGCAATATTTTAGACATACTCCCGGGTAAATTAGTTACCTGAAGTAAGAATATTTCAACAAATAAACTCCTTTGCACACAAATTCATTTTTGACACGAGACTCAATTGAAGCCCTCGTTAACACAGTCGGCTCCAAGGAAGTGTGTCAAACATTAAAGTGAAACCCAAAGAATGCGGACGCTGTCGCTGGCTGTCCAAAAGTTTTTCTAGCAAAGTTATGATCAATCAACGACTTATTGTGGTATCCTCGATGTCATATTCACTGAATTAGTTGACCTGGTGCAGCGCATTTGACAAACCATCACAGTTGGGTGCATCTGAGACCCCCGTCAAAACAAAATTCATGTGCAAATCAGTGTAGTTCTCAGAATCTGCCCAAACTTGGTCCAAGCGGAATGTGAAAGATTGTAGCTGGAGCATGACGAAAACTCTGATGAGCTTTCGAAGGGTTCCTAAGCAGACTTAAGAGTGAGGTTTTAGGTATTACGTTCCTCGGACTCCTCTGCGCATAGCTAACTGCCGGCTATACATCAAACATAATTTCGTTAGCCAAAAGGCGACATGAACTTGACGGGGATGATGAAGTTCTTGCTCATTGATTTCTGTATGTCTCAGAGTTCTACTAATGAGTATACTGCGATATGCGTACAGAATATCTGAAACAGCTAGTGAGCAGGTTGCGTATTAGTGAAGGGAGGAAAGCCCTTCTCCTAGGAGTTGTCTATTAGAAAACAACAGCTGAAATTTGACAGACCGTGGGAGAGGATAATAAAACTGGCACATGCACCATTTATAAAAAACGAATATCCGTCTTCTTGTATCTGTGTATTCACCGACAATAAGATACCTGTCAGCGAATGGTGCAAAGAGGTTCCACAATTTCCGTAACAGACTGCAGCTACCGATAAACCGAGGCAAATCTTCAAGTAAGGCACATTCTCCTCGCGTGTCTACGTTGCACAATTTTCTCATTTAATAATAGATTGCATGCCAACGATTTTCATTTACAAATGTTCGATTGGCCTCAGTAGCTGTTGTTTTTGCAGGTCCTCACGTGTATAATGTCACATCCGGAGCTCAGTCGCATCTACCATGTTCGATTTTTACCGACTTGAATTGTATAGCCATTATTCCGCCAGTCCGTAGCGTCAAACGGACTTTGACATCGACTGCCTAGATTAAGCAGATAACTTGATATACTTGTCATACGACGAGTCAGGTAGTTTGCTCGACGAATTTCACAAATAATTATGGAAAATGTCGATTTAAATTAACCGTTCGGCCACGAGTGGCTGATCAGCAGTGTGATTAACTCGCACTTAGACAGGATATAGTGCCGCTCATCCTTACTTATAGATTGTTGGTAGTGTGAGGAGATTTGAAATTTTTGTGGAGAACTCGACCGGTATTTCAAGCCAATCTATTCTGTAAAGCTGAGAATCACAGTACAGCTGTTTCATCCTTATTGGGAATCATCAGCAGTGCGCATTTCAAGAAATTGCGTAGAGTCTCGAACACGCGACCATCCGGCTAGCGGTTTGAACACTTCACCGTTCGACCACGAGTGGCTGATCATCGGTGAGATCAACTCGCACTTAGACAGGATCAGTGCCGCTCATCGCGCAATCACGGGATCCACATCACGAGGTCACACGTGTCGACTGGCTCCTCGAGCAACGACTTCTCAGATAGAAGATTCACTCATCGGGTGAAGTTTATTCTTCCACTGAGTTAGTCAAGCCTTGCTGGTCGTGAGGAGATTTGGGATTTTTGTGGTAATTTCATCAAGTAAGTGAAGCCAATCTGTGCTGAGAAGCCGAGAAGCACCGTACAGCTGTTTCATCCTTATTGGGAATCATCAACAATGCGCATCTCACGAAACTCCGAAGAGTCTCGAACCCGCGATCTCCCGGCCAGTAGATTGAACACTTAACCGTTCGACCACGAGTGGCTGATCATCGGTGAGATCAACTCGCACTTAGACAGGATACAGTGCCGCTCACCGCACAATCACGGGATCCACATCACGAGGTCACACGTGTTGACTGGCTCCTCGAGCAACGACTTCTCAGATAGAAGTTTCGCTCATCGGGTGAATTTTATTCTTCCACTTAGCTACTTATAGATTGTTGGTAGTGTGAGGAGATTTGAAATTTTTGTGGAGATTTCGACCGGTATTTCAAGCCAATCTATTCTGTAAAGCTTAGAATCACTGTACAGCTGTTTCATCCTTATTGAGAATCATCAGCAGTGCGCATCTCACGAAAATCCGAAGAGTCTCTAACCCGCAACTTCACGGCTAGTAGTTTGATCACTTCACCGTTCGGCCATGAATGGCTGATCAGCAGTGTGATTAACTCGCACTTAGACAAGATATAGCGCCGCTCATTCTTCAGTCACGAGATCCACATCACTTTGTCACATACGTTGACTGACTGACAAAATTTATAAGTATCTGATTGAAAAATAAAATTCGCCCGGCTTTTCAGCATAGATTGGCTTCACTTACAGGACAAAATCTCCACAAAATCCCAAATCTCCTCTCACTACGAACAAGCTACAAGTAGCTCAGTGGGAGAATAAACTTCACCCGATGAACGGCGCTATATCCTGTCTAAGTGCAAGTTAATCACACTGCTGATCAGCCACTTGTGGCCGAACGGTGAAGTGTTCAACTGCTAGCCGGGAGGTCGCGGGTTCGAGACTCTTCGGAGTTTCGTGAGATGCGAACTGCTGATGATTCCCAATAATAATGAAACAGCTATACAGTGCTTCTCGGCTTTTCAGCATAGGAATGCTCCACTTGAAGGACGATATCTCTGCATAAACACCTTGTTGTCAATGTCGGTGATTTCACCCTACAAAAAGCAATATAAAACCCGTGTGTGTCGACGTTGTTTTCCTGCCAACCTTACCCACCTTTTGCACATCATTAATGACCGTTAAATCGGCCACACTCAAAACAAAATATCGCTGCACGACAATGAATTATTGACAAACAAACAAAACCCGAACTTTGTTCCTGGCAATTGTGGCTTGTGTCCACCGCCTTTTCCAAAGAAACATCACATTCACGGATGCAAATATATCGCCCCCAACTCTCTGGGTGTACATTGGTGCAGATTTCCGCATTGAAAACCATTTCATGCGGGCTTGAGAACCCCAATGAAAAGCCAAATAATTTCTTCTTCAAGCCGATAATTTTTCCATGTTTTAAAACCAGCGACATGGACAGACCTGTTCTTTGACGGATTTCTTTTATTTATGGATGATCAATTGTGGACTAATTGGCGGGGAAAATAGGTATCCATGACACATCTAATAGTCCTGTTCAGCTATCCTGCCCTGGTGTTGCTCACACAAATCGGTCAGAAGCAAAATTTATTTCAGCGTATAATCACTGGATTTTGTTCGAACATAGTTCGCAGTTGTAACCCAGTTCCGCAAATTAACGAATGACTAAATGTTCATGACCTTCTCGGAGAAAACGTACTCAATATAAGCTCCTTGCTGCCGAAACTCATAGCCTGACAAGTCTGCTTGACCTGATAGGAAGCATTATCACCGCGGAAGGTCAATACCCACTGAAACCTTTGCAATCGATATTTTCTGGCTTGACTGACAGATCAAAAGCATCAATAACATGTGAAGCCACCCGAGTTGGCACTCCTCGACATATTTCCAGTGCTTTTACCGGTGAAAAAAAGCATTTCATAGAAATAGTCGACATGCCGCGGCCGCATTCAAAAAACGGTCGGTACTTTTGAGCCTTAACCACTCAATCATTCTTTGCTTCCAAACCAAAATGACCTTCCGAACGCAGCTTTCTCACAAGCTTAGTTGTGAAATGACACTGTTTTTCGTACATCAGACTCCTCTTAGATTAACGTGAGCTTTGTACCAATTAGTGTCATCCTTCGTCCCCCGCCCCATATATTATACAGTGGTTCATCAGTGAAACGGTAGACAAAGTTCAGTGACTTGATAGACTTTGGTGATGACGTGAATTACGAGCCTTTGTGACCGTGGACAAAGTATTTTAGTGAAAGGACGTGTTCCAACGAAAGTCCACATATGTGCTATAAGTGACATACAGCATAAAGGTCATCGTTGCATCACTCATTCATCCGCGTAGTAAATGCAAGAATGCGTTTTCAGAATCATAATTTTCCAGTTGATAATGAAATCATTTGGTTACTTCTCAAACGACACTGCGATGCACGCTGAGATGGCATGAAACAGCAAGAAAGTGAACAACTTCCAACGCAAGCGAGATCTTATAGGTTTCAGAGCAACCGGGAGATTTTATTTTGGCAACTTTTCCATTTTGACACAAATCCTCATCGGGCCAAGTGAGCAGGTAACCAAATTGGCCAGGTTATAAAGCAGGTGGGGAACCAATGGAGCGAGCCCCTACATATCGTCACACTAGATCGGTGTTGAGTGTTAGTTGAGGCTCTTGTCTTTTACTGTGGTTGTCAAAATCCTCCTTTGGTGGATTGCAGGATTTCCAAATCAATTCCGATCGGGCTTGGTTCGTTAATCTTCCACTTCAGGGTGCTTCAACTTATGAGTCACCGTGGTTGCCACTGGTAGATTTTCATTGGTTTTGTATGTGAGTGCTTCCAAACCAAAATGACCTTCCGAACGCAGCTTTCTCACAAGCTTAGTTGTGAAATGACACTGTTTTTCGTACATCAGACTCCTCTTAGATTAACGTGAGCTTTGTACCAATTAGTGTCATCCTTCGTCCCCCGCCCCATATATTATACAGTGGTTCATCAGTGAAACCGCAGACAAAGTTCAGTGACTTGATAGACTTTGGTGATGACGTGAATTACGAGCCTTTGTGACCGTGGACAAAGTATTTTAGTGAAAGGACGTGTTCCAACGAAAGTCCACATATGTGCTATAAGTGACATACAGCATAAAGGTCATCGTTGCATCACTCATTCATCCGCGTAGTAAATGCAAGAATGCGTTTTCAGAATCATAATTTTCCAGTTGATAATGAAATCATTTGGTTACTTCTCAAACGACACTGCGATGCACGCTGAGATGGCATGAAACAGCAAGAAAGTGAACAACTTCCAACGCAAGCGAGATCTTATAGGTTTCAGAGGGGTTCGGTAAACAACCGGGAGATTTTATTTCGGCAACTTTTCCATTTTGACACAAATCCTCATCGGGCCAAGTGAGCAGGTAACCAAATTGGCCAGGTTATAAAGCAGGTGGGGAACCAATCAGTGGAGCCCCTACATATCGTCACACTAGATCGGTGTTGAGTGTTAGTTGAGGCTCTTGTCTTTTACTGTGGTTGTCAAAATCCTCCTTTGGTGGATTGCAGGATTTCCAAATCAATTCCGATCGGGCTTGGTTCGTTAATCTTCCACTTCAGGGTGCTTCAACTTATGAGTCACCGTGGTTGCCACTGGTAGATTTTCATTGGTTTTGTGGGGATGTGAGTGCTCCGAGAATTTAGTTTGAGCCAGGGGGTTGAGGTCAAGTGAAATTCAGACGATGACCACTCTTCCTTCGCATGACAGCACACCGATACGTGTCAACTCAACTGATCCAAAACGTTCTCCCCAGGTTTGCCAGTTCCACGCCTTTTATTTAGTTAACACCGGGAGGCTTGCCGATTCCTACCACCTCAGACATCAGTCGGTGCGGCGCAAAGCTTAGTCCCGCCTCAAAACCTCAGCATTTTCCATATCTGTTGGTTGTCCTATGCCCAATGCATGATCCGCCATTGCCGAGTCTTTCAGTAACGCTTGACATTCATCTGCGTTTCTCGACGGCCTGCCTACTTTTCTAATATGCGTTCCATCTGCCGAATATAGACGTTGGTGCAATCGTTATACTTAATTCTTTAGACGACGTAGATGACGTAGATGAATCCGGGGTTATAGCCAAAGATCCGACAATGGCAGGGTATGCACCACACACTGGATTGAGAACATTTGGAAAATGTGGGCATCGTGAAAAGGGATTAAATATTTGCTCCACAGCGACTGGTAGTTTGGCTTTAGCAAACCAACATTTGTCTAAAAATTTTGGCCGAAATTATTGGCACTGTTATTCATAACCGCACAATTTAGACGAACAAATCGACTTTCGACCAACGAAACGATGGAACATTCGGTGTGATGAAACGGCAGAAGGTCAAGACGAATTCATATCAATATTTTCGTCTCATTTGAAGTCTGCCGTTCGAAAATTTCTGAAACCGTCTTGATTGATTTCCCTTCCTCCAAATTCACGACCGATAGTTATTGCAAGCGGAGCCATATCCTATCCCGGACGTCCGACACCATTTCAAATATATCAGTATCCGCACAGCAGGATTAGAAACAGAAACCGCACTACTCACATGGTACCTGAATGATTTGGGACACCCCACGAACAATTCTGCCTTTCCTGGGGCTCACCAGGTAGGCGCGATTTCCCAGTTCGCGTCAATCTTCTATTCGAGTTGAGCATACAGTTAAAGCGCACCATCAGTAGCAACATTAAGGTGGATTCACTTGTGCCTCCTGTCAAAATCAAATTCGTATGCAAATGGGAGCACTAGACCAATTTCAGTTCAAATAGAGCATAAAGTTGACGGAAACGCGGGGCCTGCGTCTATCTGATGAGCCCCAAGACTGGCGAAACCGGTCACAGTAGTACTACATATTTGGTTTCGTAGCGTCTACACAGTTTCACTCATCTTCTGCGTAGCGTGTTCTCCGCAATCACCGAAATGTTTTATATCAAAACACTTCAAAGTGTACGGAATTCAGATATGCTGATACCCACTAACAATATCCTTTTATACATTTTTATTCTCCGACCCAATTTTGGCCAGACCCTCAGTGTAACGCAATGCCAGTCCTTCCCACTGTTTGGCATAATGGCCATTTTTTCCTCGGGAATGCTGAATGCTGTTGGGAGACGGTAAGATTAATCTTGTGCGAACACATTTCCTTGCTCGTTTGGAAGCATTCTTTACCATGAGTCCAAACGTTTGTTGGATATGCATGACCGGCAGTCCTATTTAAGCGTGGGGAAACTTTCCTTTGCATGCCTACAAGGATATCCCAACTGAGATTCTGGTATCTCCTTAGCATCAGGTTTCCGAGGTAGGCCCGCAAGCCGTTCATCTAAAGGAGCTGTGTAAAGCCGGTTACGATGCCGAACCTCTCATCGAGTCTGTCCACAGCTTCTGTTCCTAACGCGCACTGTTGTCTGATTTTAGCAAAATAATATGAATCGCAACTGGTCCGTACCCTGTTCTGCCATCGTTACAAGACATGGGTTGTATTCTTCATGAAACTAGCTCTCCAGAAATTGTTCGATAAAAACTCAATGAATTCAGCCAGAACCGACCCGATTCTGCGCTTCCTGGGACAGCAATAGGTTCTATGAGATGGATTGCCCCTGTCCTGTCCTCTTCTATTAACTGGCATCGCTTATAGGACACCATATATTCCATCGCCTCACTGCTCACCGGCAATGTGCCTTCTGCCAAAGTACATGCCATCCCATGGCATTCGACGACAAGCTTCTGTCTGAGGATGCCAGTTATCACGGGTGGCACAACATCCGAATTAGTGACGTTCCAGTAAATTATGCCAGGTCATTCGGACTCAACGAGTCAAAGTGACGCTGGAACGTTTCCAATTCCTTTTCCATCTCTTCGTTGTCAATTTCCTTCCATTTTCAAAGCGGTTTCAAGTTTTCTAAAACATTATCCTGCCATTGGAGTTGCACCAATCTCCGGGGATCTTGTTCGACTTCGAGACTTTTGGCTCCAATCGGGATCCCGAGGACCTGATCTTCAGCCTCTGAGCTTGACAGCCAATCAGCTAAATAATTCTCCTTTTTCAACACGTAGTGCATTGTGATGTTGTACGCTTGCATTCGGAGTGCCGAGTATGAGAGCTTTTTTTTCTAGGGTCTCTGGTGGTCCTCTTCCAATCCTGGGGTTTGGGATCGGTTTTGACATGAAATCATAGCCCAAGCAGATATGGACTCCAATTATCCAGGGCCCAGACAATCGCTATACAATCTTCCTGGGGTCGAGTAGTTGCGTTCAGAGTAAGGCAGGACACGACTGGCACATTCGATAACTGCAATCCTCTGCTTTAGGACTGCGCCAAAATACCGCAATCACTAGCGTCCGTTGCAACAGTGAACATCCCTCCGACCCTGGGCAGTCTGATGGTCAGTCGCTGGTCCTACATCCACGTTTTGACACGTTCAAAAGCTTCTCTGGACGCTCAAAAGCTTCTTTGGTCCAATCAAATTTCCTATTTTTCCCGATAAATTCGTACAGTTGCATCGATCGCGTTGAAGCCCTTAACGAAGCGGATGCTGCTCGTCCAAGAAGTCGCCGTAGAGACCGCTTTGAATTGAAAACAGCACAATCCTTGATCTTTGAGAATTTTTTGGCAGTGCGCTGACTTCACCGTGATCAAATTTACGACGCAGTGGTAACCCGAACATCCCGCGAGCTGTGTCCTGGCCTCATTAATCTGCAGACCACCCTCTCCGTTCGCTTCAATACAGCCCTCAAGTGAACTGCGTGTTCTGATTCCGAATTGCTGTACACAAATATTTCGTCTTCGTACATGGCAACATTCTAGGGTACCTTTGTCAAGCGACGCATCGGGCGCCGGGAGGTGAATATTGCCACGGACAAACCAAACGGCATTCGTTAAAATGTATGTTTTGTGTCCCCAAACGTAAGCGACGTTATCCATCGGTCCTCCGCCCTGCCAGTACTCAGTGCAAGTGGAACAAGGCGAAATATCATGAACGATGGGGACAATCAAAATCGTCGCAATCGGAGGCACAGCTAAAACCCGATTTAAGGTCACTTCATCCAGGTGCCGGAACTTCATGGAAAACCTGTATTTTCCGTTTGACTTCCATACAAGCACAGCCATTGTGTTGTACGCACTAGTGGCTTCTTCGGTTATGACATTTTTAACACCTCGATAATCTGTTTATTGACTTCCTACTGCATATGGAGTGGCAACGGACAGGAAGCCGTAGGGTAGAAAGCGTTCTATCGACAGGGTAATGTCGTGTTCAATCCAAGCGCAGAAGCCAAACGAGTCCTCATCGCCCGTGAACCGTTTGAAATAATCCTTGACCACGGAGCGTACTGACGCTACGTTACAAGACGAAAGCTTTCGTATACATAGCTCACTCACGGCAGTGGTTGGATAACCGTCAAGCCTGATTGCGCCACACCTTCACACCAGCTTCTCCTACATTAGATCAATTAGGGAATCTGTGCCCTTGAGGGATTCTGCTGCCAATATTGTGCGTTCTATAGCTGGACTGATCGAGAACGCGTACTGTACAAACTTGTCGCCTAGGCGTTTCGAATGAGTTGACAATGTATGAATCTTCATACGATATCCACCCACTGCTCTCATGGCTAGCGCGCACGGTCTGCGTTCAGCTTGGTTCGTTCTCCGCTTCTACGATACGCCTACACCTGAGTCAAGCAAATATAACTCCTTCTTTCCATCTATCTAGCTGAGGGACCTGTAGGGTGGATTGTGTTAGCGCGCTAATCGCGACCTACACAGAAAAATAGGGGCACCAAAAGTTTGCATCAGTTGCAGGTGATCGAGTAGGGGAACACTGATTTTTCCAGTGGACAGACATCAAATGTGCAGCACCGGCTGGTTCGAGAGTGACCAAGCCTTTGCGCGAGTGAGTTTATTCTGGTCTGGCGTACCTCCATTGGTGAACCGTCTCTCAGCTCCTGCGACTCCAATGAGACCACTGGTACCCCGGACCGTTATCATGCCACGCACACTAGCTCCTCCAAACTCAACAGGCCAGTCGCCCGTGCCAACTGCAACTGGGCACCAGGCGCTGGCTGCATATCTTCGACGAACTGGTCGGAAAGTGACTGGTGGCGCGACACCAACGACTGCTGTGTGTCGGAAAAGACCCCGACCAGGTCAGATTTTGTTGCCATCCTGGCTGTTTTGAACCACCTCATAGTCTTCAAGCGGTCGGCCGGCGTGTCGTGCTCCATTGAGAAGGTTCTATCGCGGCGGCCCAATCCAACTTTCAAGAACCGCATCCAGGGCCGCGTTCGTCGGGCCCCTTAGAATGATCTTGACTACGCGAACTTATTCCGGTCAGTCCAGAGTCCGATGGCATCGGCGATCTCTTAAAGTCCTCCAGGAAGTTCCGAACATCCCCATCCTAAAAGTGTAGTGGCCAGGGAATCTTGATCCTTATCCTGGTCACGGCAACAACTGGGAAGAAGAAGGCCTTCCGTGTGGAGTAATTTAGTACATAATGCCAGATGACCAGTTAGAGACTATTAGACACAAAAGCAAACCTCTAATTTGCATCTAAATTAGAAAAAAACTAAACAAAAATCTTCACTTAAGGGCGCGTTTTTGAACAATTTCGGGAGTTCATTAAGACTTGCTCAAGTCCAAGCAAACAAAGTGAGTCCATGAATTCCGCAAAGATCTCCATTTCCAGGCGAATTTACAGAAATAGGACACACTACTCTCATGCCTGCCCCAACTGTAGTATGACCGTTACACCAGCAATCCATGAATATATCAGAGGAAGAATGGTTTTATAAGTTGACTGAAACTTTGTTTTGATAAGTTGTCACTGGAGGATCCTGTCGACAATACGTGACTCTGTGGGTTGGTTTCAGTGATTAAAGGACGATTTGTGCTACATCCAGTGTAAATGAGGGTCAATCACATTACAGATCAGCATTTATTGTTCCAACTTTCAGCCGTTTTTTTTCGCAGGCGCTCAGGGTCTGCGTTCAGCCTGGTTCCTTCTCCGCTTCAGCCTGCGCCTGTGTCAATCAAATATAACTCCTTCTTCCCGTCTATCTCGACAATGGCTTGTATGGTGGATTGTGTCAGTGCGCTAATCGCGAATTACCCAGGAAAAAAGAGTTGTATTTGATCGATTACGGGGGCACTGATTGTTCAAGTGGCTAGACGTGTCACACATGTAAGCACCGGCTGGTTCGTACTTGCTCCGCGATTCCGTTTTACGGCACCAAGCCGCTGCGGGAGTTTGTCTATTCTGGACTGTAGTTGCTCCACTGGTGAACTATCTCCCTTCTTCTACGACTTCACCGCGGCCAATGGTGCCCCGGCAGTTCTCGTGCCACGCGCACTAGCTACTCCACACTCAACTGGCCAGTTGCTCGTGCCAACTGCGATTGAGCACCAGGCGCTGGCTGCATATCTTCGACGAACTGGTCGGAAAGCGACCGGTGGCGCGACACCACGTCCAGTCCTTGCAAAGCGCTATCCAACGACTGCTGTGTGTTGCCAGGAAGACCCCGACCGGGTCAGATTTGCTTGCCATCCTGGCTGTTTTGAACCGCCCCATAGCCTCCAAGCGGTCGGTCGGCGTGTCCAGCTCCATTGCGAAGCTTCCGTTGCGGCGGCCCAGTCCAACTTTCAAGAACCGCACCCACGGCCGCGTTCGTCCGGCCCCTGAAAATTATCTTGGCTACGCGAACATATGCATCTTAATTGGAGAAATCCAAACATGCATCTTCCCTTTAGCGCGTCTTGTCGAACTATACTGGATGTTCATTTGGAGTTGCTCAAGTGCAAGCAAATGGTACAAAGCGGGTCCGGGTATGCCGAAAAAATCTCAATTTTCAAGCGAATTTACTGGAAAAGAGCATACTACTCTCATGCCTGCCCCAATTGTAATATCACCGTTGAATCAGCAATCCACGAATAGATCAAAGAAAGAATGGTTTTTTAAGTTGACTGAAATTTTGTTTTGAGGATTCGTCACTCGAGAACCCTGTCAAAAATATGTGACCATGTGAGTTGGTTTCTGCGATTGAAGGATGATTCGCGCTATGTCCCGTGTAAATGCATGCATGCAAACGCATGCATAACATCCCCTGAATCGATACACCATACTGTCGAGTATGAACTAGGTCTTGAGTTTCCATCTTCATGCAAACGCATGCATAACATCCCCTGAATCGATACACCATACTGTCGAGTATGAACTAGGTCTTGAGTTTTCCATCTTCCGGATTCCAACACTCAGGTGAACTCGGGCACTTTTCAACCTGTAACAGCACGCTAGTTGTTAGTAAAGAGAAGTCGATAACAACAATACCAAATGAGTGGAATTGCCTGATCTGCCTTAATGCATATATATGTCTGAGTTTCTGAAGGGTAGATCAATTCAGTACATAAGAGATGTCAAAGGTGGGCCACTGAACCCGATGTCCAACGGACGTAGGACTAAAACTAACTCCTCCGCATCCGCCGGCAACGACTGTGAATCTGCACGAATCTCCACAATTAAGCCAGCTCAACCGTTGGCTCGTTGGCCGGATGTTATTTCAAAAGCGGCGGAAATTATCAGAGCACTGTGTTTAAGGGAACCACTGGATATCTGAGACTCGAAAATACGCATTGACTGGTCACCAGAAATTCCAGGTAGCAGTTCGTGCTTTGTTTAGTCTTCGGGCATCAGCGCGCGCCGTAAGATGGATTTCCTATTCTAGCCCCAGCACGTTTTATGATTTACTTGTTGGTGACCCGGTCTGCCCTGGTGTGCTCAATCATTTGTTGACACCAATTGGACAGGATTAAAACTTATTTCAGTGTCAACTCGATGGATTTAAGTCGAACATAGTTCGCACTTGTAACTCAGTTCCGTAAATGAACACATAACCAAATGTTCGTGACTTCTTTGGAGGAAGCATGCTCAATATAAGCTTCTTTCTGACAAAACTCATAGTTTGTTCGTCGTTCGCTTTCGTTACGCTTAGCCAAGGACCCAAGTAATTGAAGAACGCCAAGATTCCTCAGGCTGACACTTAGTTTACAGGCGTTTCGCTCTCATTAGCACAGGAAGCATTATTACGGCGGAAGCTAAATACCTACTGGAATCTTTGCAATAGTTTCTGCCT
Source organism: Opisthorchis viverrini (assembly GCF_000715545.1). NCBI lineage: Eukaryota > Metazoa > Platyhelminthes > Trematoda > Opisthorchiida > Opisthorchiidae > Opisthorchis > Opisthorchis viverrini. The sequence goes on from NW_008751959.1 coordinate 89,424, forward strand.
TGACTGAAAGATCAGCATCCGGATGATCAATAACTCGCTGGGTAGCCCAAGCGTGGACAGGACTAGTCGAGATGCCCAGGCCAGATTCGAAACACGGTCAGTAAGTTTGAGCCTTAACCACCAGATCATTCTGAGCTCCTAGGCCAAATTGAACTCTTGGAATTAAGTTTCTAAAGTGCAAGTGAAGTTTAACCTTGGTCCTGGAGAGAGACTGACAACAATAACGCGAGTGACATCGGGTACAAGCTATATCTCGCATTGTCTACAACGTGGGTTAGTTTCAAATACGCTTGTAAAAATCTGTGAAGGTTGCGGGATATTTTAGGGCTACGAATAAATACAATCACTGTTTATCCCTATACGCAGAAGCTTTCTATGTAAATTCCAGGGTGTATTGAAATCCTGGATATCTAACTACGGGTCAGTCGGGGTTACTGCTCACCCAGATGTCGGGTCTATGTTTGTTTTTATTCGTCTAATTCTTGCCAGCTTTCTGGAAGAGACTGCAAGTTTATCCGACAGAGCCTTGATTCTCTACCGGGATTTGTCGTTCTGAGTATTTCATAAGAGGCTGGGTTTGTTGCGCGTGTCATCAAAGCATCCACTGAATCATTGTATATTATTTACACTGCCTGAGTAGGTGAAAAGTGGATCAATTTGTGTATTCAGCTTCGAATGTCATCTAGTTTTCAAAAATTTCCGTAACTGCATCTGTGACTGAGGCCAGATAAGTTATCGCAAAGCCTTGCATGTGCTAATATTTTTCATGTGGCATTGGTTGGTTATCGGCGCGCCCGTTATCGCTCTTTGGGAAGTTATTTTTGGAAAACAACATGTTGCAACCTAGCAACACAAGCTTACTTGTAGAAATCACACTGTTTCTCTTACATCAGACCCCCGTCAAGTTAATGTGAGCTTTGTACCAATTGAAATGATCCTTGGTCCCCTGCCCCGTTTGGTAGGGAAACGGTAGACAAAGTCCAGTAACTTGATGCACTTTGGTGATGACGGGAAATATGTACCTTTGTGACTATGGACAAGGTTTATTTGGTGAGAGGATGTGTTCCACCCAAAGTTCACATTTATGCTACCAGTGAACAAACCGCGTGTATAGGTCACTGTTGCAGCATTCCCTCATTCACGTAGAAACTGCATGATTTACAAGCTTATTTTTCAGAACCATACTCACCCAACTGATAACTCAATCATTTGTTTACTTCTAAGAAGACACTGCATGCCACGTTGAGATGGTAAGAAACATCATGAGCATGAACACGTTCCAATGGACGCGAGATCTTGTACGCTTCAGAAGGGGTTGGTAAACAATCAGGAGATTTTATTTGGGTTACGTTTCGCTTTTGACACAATGGCTTCATCAGGCCAAGTGAGTTGGTCGCCAAATTGGCTAGGATAAAAGAGACACGGGGAACCAATGAGTCAGCCCCTCAATAGCCCACATTGGATCAGTGTTGAGTGTGAAGTATGGCTCTTGTCGGCTAATGTGAATGTCACATTCTTACTTTGGTGGATTGTACAACTTTCAAATAAGTTCTGATCGGGTTTGGTTCGTCAATCTCACACTTCAGGTTAATGATTCACCTCGGTTGCCACTGGTGGACCTTCCTTGGTCTTTGTTGGTTTGTGTGTGCTCCGCCAATTTAGTTTGATCGGGGGGGTTGAGGTCAAGTGGAATTCAGACGATACCACTATTGCTCGTCTTTTATTCTGTTAACACGGGGATGCCTGGCGATTTCTACCACCTCGGTTGTCTGTCCATGTGAGGTGGATCGTGATTCTCGTATCTGCATTTGTACATCTATTTCGTTTCCTGTGTCCAGCGCGTGTTCCTAATTTGATGAGTTCTTCAGTAACGCATGACATTCATCTGTGAGCTGCTTATTTTTGTACTATGCTCTACGATTCTGTTGTGTAGATCCTGGTCCTCTGTCTTACATGGATCTTGTTGAAGTCGTTGCATTTAATTTTGTAAACGAAGTCCCTGGTACTGTTGTTTGGTATTGCTTGCAACGCTTTAACTGCCCCGCTGAAGAGCGCAGTATTTTCCCTCTCTTGAATGTTAAGTTTCCCCACCGGTGCCAACACCCTTCACACTTGTCTCCAAATTAAGCTACTACCTTGAAGTTTGTTGTTTGCTTCAATTCTAGTCACTGTCCGATCGGCTTCCTGCGTGCACAGGGCCCTCAAATGCTCAAAGATTGATGAAGCAATTCTGGCGGATACCTGTTTCGGAGGGGCAGACGAGTAGTTCAAGACAGCCCCAGTGCCGATTTCCTACTCTTTAGTTTCCCTCGGGTTTGTGTGTCATTAAATCTTAAAAGGCCAGTGCACTTTAAGTTTGATGAAGCGTCTCTAGCACGGTCTGAATGATCACGAGGAACGTTGAAATTTGAGCAGTGTGTTCGAGTCGACAGGCGACACAAAAAAGGTTATATATGTGTCGGCCGACTGACCTATTTTTGCTCGTCTTGTGCACCTATCGCGCACTGGTGCGTCAGATATGTGGAAGCGTCTTGATGAGTCCACAAAGTCTGGGAATCCCGACGGCTTTACCTAAATTTTTTTCGGGTTTCAACGAACCATCCCTGGACGTCTCTTTTGATGAAAAAACACAACCAATCTCGTGAGGGTGGCAAACAACGAAGCGGACCGGCTGTCATTTTATGCTGGACGTCTCTTTTGATGAAAAAACACAACCAATCTCGTGAGGGTGGCAAACAACTAAGCGGACCGGCTGCAATTCATTTTATGTTGGCTAAATCAGGCAATACGATGCGTGTTCGTTAGGAACAGATGCTGTGGATAGAGTAGATGTGAGTTTCAGCCTAGTATACGGCTTTGAACAGCTCCATTAAATGAGTGGTTGGCTGAGCTACTTCGGGGACCTGAAGATAGATGAATAACAGGATCTCAGCAAGGAAGTCAGACTTATCATGATTCACCACGCATAAGAAAGACTGCGGATCCTAAATCCCGAGCACACGTTTGTACTAATGACTACAAAAGCTTTCAAACGAACGAACGTTCACACAAGTTTCATCCTATCGTCAGTAAACAAAAAAATCAGCATTCCCGCAAAAGTGGACATTGTGCTAAGTAGTGGGGAATAATTTCCGTGAGGTAAACTAAATGTCAAATGGATAATGAGTTCGCGGTTAAAACTGGTATTTGTGAGAGGGGTTGGTGAGTATCGGCATATCGGGATTCTGGACATTTCGGAGCGTTACAAACTCACACAGTGGTAGCGAAGAATACGCGAGAATTTTCAACTAGCTAGCAGATGAGTGAAACTGTGTGAACTCTACGAAACAAAATGCGTAGTAAAACTCTGACCGGTTTCTCCGGTCTTGCGGCTCATCAGGTAAAAGCAATCCCGAGTTTCCGTCCGCTTTTTGTCCTAATTGAAACCGGCAGATCCTGAGAAATTCTCCCGCTTGTAAACGAAATTGGTTTCGACAGGGGACACAACTGAACCACCAATGATGGTTCGTTTCACCTGAATGATCACCTACAACACAAGTCTTATGGAATCTCAGGGAGTGTGCCTATTGATGAGCCTCACAAGAGGAGAAACTGGTCGTCAGCTGTCTAAAACTTTTAACCAACTATAGGAGTAATCCAGTTTATGTAGCTAATCCTGATGTGTCAATAGTGAGATATTTGAAGTGGTAACGAACGTCCATGATGAGGTAGGATTCTGATTGCAACTGCTGTCAATCTTGAATGTGGGGGAAGACAAACTGATCGAGACTGTTTCAAGAATTTTGAAATCAGTCAGACAACATGAGGTGTTGATAAACCACCGAAGTTATATACGTTGGTCCACCGCACAGGGAAGTGTCTGGGTAGTTTTCGGTTAGCCATCCTCCCCCATTAGGTCGAATCGTATGAAAACAGCCAAACCAGTAGAAGGCGTATGCTTTTCTGTATACTTTCGCTGTACAAATTGGTTTTGTGTGTTCTAAAAATTTTGGCACGACTCTTAGAATCAACAATGGCATGGTATGCATTTCGGACAGGGTAACACTGATGAGGTGTTTATGCGTGATTTCCTTGATCAATTCTAAATGGTGAAATTCCTCTACGGAAACAACGTGTAAGAGCACAGTGCCGGTAGTTCAGAGGGTCGAACATTAATGGGTCCTAGGGCTGAATAGCTGGGCATCCGTGGCCTTTCAAGAAAAATATTCGCAGGCTGAATCGGACGAGTTTTGTAAAATAGGGCTGGTCTCGTTGAACAAAAACTGGGATACATAAAACCCCATACAGAATAGCCAGAGGTTAAGTCAACAGGCGTTTGAAATTGGTCATCAAAATATTGAAATCACGATACACACTCAAAGTAAGACAGAGGTATTCGTGTGAACTAACCCGGTTTCATTGGCCATATGTATCATTTTGGGCTTGTCTTACTCCAGTTTTACGCACCATTTGTTCCAGCTTTCTGTCGAATGGACATCGATTTGTTCGGTGAGTGTTCCTCGTAATTGTGCGTTTCTGAGCAACGAACCTAACGATTCCAGCCAGATTTTCTGACCAGGTCAGGCTTTACTATATTTATTGGCAGCGTTGAACACAGGGACAATGCTTAAACAGATAAACCGCGTCACCACTGTCCCGTGTCACGTACGACCGCAATCTATCACTCTGTCATGGTGCTCTTTTGTCTCCGGCTGGATTTCAGTTCCCAAGGAGTTAATGCATGCCAGCATTAGCACGGTTACCGCTCGATAGGTTGAAAAATTGAACTGAACTGAACTGAACTGAACTGAACTGAACTGAACTGAACTGAACTGAACTGAACTGAACTGAACTGAACTGAACTGAACTGAACTGAACTGAACTGAACTGAACTGAACTGAACTGAACTGAACTGAACTGAACTGAACTGAACTGAACTGAACTGAACTGAACTGAACTGAACTGAACTGAACTGAACTGAACTGAACTGAACTGAACTGAACTGAACTGAACTGAACTGAACTGAACTGAACTGAACTGAACTGAACTGAACTGAACTGAACTGAACTGAACTGAACTGAACTGAACTGAACTGAACTGAACTGAACTGAACTGAACTGAACTGAACTGAACTGAACTGAACTGAACTGAACTGAACTGAACTGAACTGAACTGAACTGAACTGAACTGAACTGAACTGAACTGAACTGAACTGAACTGAACTGAACTGAACTGAACTGAACTGAACTGAACTGAACTGAACTGAACTGAACTGAACTGAACTGAACTGAACTGAACTGAACTGAACTGAACTGAACTGAACTGAACTGAACTGAACTGAACTGAACTGAACTGAACTGAACTGAACTGAACTGAACTGAACTGAACTGAACTGAACTGAACTGAACTGAACTGAACTGAACTGAACTGAACTGAACTGAACTGAACTGAACTGAACTGAACTGAACTGAACTGAACTGAACTGAACTGAACTGAACTGAACTGAACTGAACTGAACTGAACTGAACTGAACTGAACTGAACTGAACTGAACTGAACTGAACTGAACTGAACTGAACTGAACTGAACTGAACTGAACTGAACTGAACTGAACTGAACTGAACTGAACGGAACGGAACGGAACGGAACTGAAATGAAATGAACTGAACACAACTGAACTGAACCGATTTATCTCCATCACTTTTCACCTTCCATCATTCCCCCTAGTGATAACGGATTATGACAAAAATAGCTTACCAAATGGTGAACTAATGAACACCATGTTGCGGCATCAACGTTCAATTTCAGGAAAAGAACGAAGGTGCTAGTAATGTAAGCACCAAGTTTGCCTCGGAACATCATTTGCTGGACTTTTAACTAAGAGTAATTTTGAGACTAAGGTTTGCCTTTCGTGAGGCCGTAAGTGATTTCACTGGCTAGAATGCATCACGAGGTCAACGTGTCTGCCGATTTGCGAAGCAATGCGTCCAGAATTGATCGAATAATGCCTGGAAACACATGAGCTCATCCCTCAAAGACAAAGCTTTTAATGTTGGCTTATTGTAAGCTGTCACATCCATGACGATATCGGGAAACTTTCCTTGACGATGTGACCAAGCTGACAGAAGCGAGAAGAATAGTTGTGGAAGATTATAGATACACCAATAAAAATTCTCGAACGTCAAGAAACGGCCTCAAAAACATTGATGATGACATTGACCTGCTCCTATGCATCCTCGATAATTATTCACCACCACGCAAATAGACTCCCAAATGTAATGCTCTTATATGTGGCATTCAGATACTTTATTGAGATCAAATGGATAAGGAAAAGAAAACATGGACATGAAGTGCAAGGTGTAGCCTGAGCCAAGCGGATTCATGTTCCTCCCCGGTCGCGGCCTGCATCAAGCGTCGAGAATTTGAGAAAAATGAGCCTGGCAAGGGAGCTTTCTATCGACAGTATTTGGCTGGAACCAGGAAAGGAATTGAACATCATTTTTTGTTCATTTTGTTCATCAATACTGATTAGAAGAATAGTTTTCATAGACAAGTGGGTATTAAGAAGAAACTACAAAAATCACTCATTTGCCAGGGTAACGCAAATTACTGGCGAAACTCCAGCATAACAGTTTGGAGTACGTGAAACATCACTGAATGTTTCAAGGTTTTCGTCTCATATCCCAAACTCGGCGTCCATTTCCATGTGTAGTTTTATGACATGAACGCATCCAACCGAACTCCTGAATGAAAGAAACATCCCGTTGCAGAATCAGGTGGCGCCTTGAGTTTAGCATGTGACAATTTCTGTGCAATTTTCATGGTCAGTGATAAAAAAATCGGTTGCGTCGGAGGTTGTAACATAAAATCCACGAATTATTTCAACCGATTAAACGTTTGTCTGTTGGATTGATAAGTTTTCAACATCAGCTCGAATATCACTGACCATTATACAGGCAATCATCGGGCGCTCCAAGTGTTGGATGTACGATTCGTGCGCCCAGCTGTGTTTATCCAGACCGACCGCTATTTATTCAAATGCGATAATATCTAAATACAACGCTGTATGACTATCTGACCGACCGTTAGTCAGTTTCTTAGTTTGTCCGTTTGAATGTATAAAAATCTATCTAACCATCTATCTATCTACTTATCTATCTATTTATTTATCTATCTATCCCTCTATCTATCCATCTATCTATCTATCTATCTATCTATCTATCTATCTATCTATCTATCTATCTATCTATCTATCTATCTATCTATCTATCTATCTATCTATCTATCTATCTATCTATCTATCTATCTATCTATCTATCTATCTATCTATCTATCTATCTATCTATCTATCTATCTATCTATCTATCTATCTATCTATCTATCTATCTATCTATCTATCTATCTATCTATCTATCTATCTATCTATCTATCTATCTATCTATCTATCTATCTAACTATCTATCCAACTATCTATCTGTCTGTCCATCAGTTTCTATCAATCTTTCCACCCATCTGTTGATTGTTGAGCAGAGAGCTTTCAATCTTTTCGCCAAGCTTGGCCATTAGCCTGCAAGCGTTTCGTTACCATACGAAGAGACTTCATATGTCCGGAGTTTTGTGGGTATTTCTTCCTTGCCTGCGTGCGCTTATGTAGCAGCCAAAGGTTACCTGGTATCTTATGTCGTGATTGGCTACTTGGAGTGTAACGAATTTATTTAATCTATTGGTCCGTTTTTTACCTGTGTTGCGGTACGCTCTGTGTTCCTTTGTATTGGATGGTTATCCCGGCGGCTTCTAATTTTCCTCGCTCGCTCTCTACCTCTGATTCGCATTGCGTTGCGCTTTGCCGTTCTTGAGTCTGACTGCGGACTTGTACTGCCCTATCTGCTCTGGCGGTTAGTGTCCCTGCGTTCACCGGTTGATTTGGTGCTTTCAATTGGCGTCTCTTCTGATCCAATTGATGTGTCCGTTTGAATGATGCTTTCTTGCTTCCCGTATGAGTGCCTCGTCTGGTCGCTATTGCAGCTCTGCGTTCTGTGGTGCTGGCATTCTCTCCCTCTTAGTGGCTGGCAAATGGGATCAATTTTGATGTGTATCTTGATGGCTTATTCGTTGGTGTACCACGCTTCCATATATTCACGTTCCCGTTTTGTTCTTTCTTGAGCCGGTACGCCGTAGCCGCTCCAGTCGAACTCGTGTCCATTTTGATCATTGTGTGCAAACTGAGGGAGATTTGATCGTGTGTTTCGGTGGCGAGTTTTTTCTAATGTATTCTGGTGGAGAGCTTCCTTCCTGTTTAACCAGCATACCGTTTGTCGCTGTCCTTTAGTGGATCCTGTATATGACATTTTTCTTCGCCATTGGATCCAGTTTCCCCCACTGCCATGACAGTGTCTTCCTCAGAGTATCCGTAGGTTTCTAGGCAAACAGTGTATTGTGCTGTCATAGGAGCCTTGTCGTCATTTCAGCGGTGTTCTTGATGTACGGAAGTGTGACTCGTCTACCTGCAGTTTGTCCTGTTGCATCGATCGTATTTGGCTTCTTGAGTGTTCTCCAGAGGAAATCCCTCGGTTATCCATCTTTCTGAAACAATTTGTATAGGCGCCTTTCTTCTTTGGTCTTGGAATCTGATGGACTGAAGTGTGTCTCTATCCGCTTGAAAAGTGTCTCAATGCAGCTGCATTTGTGACGATCTGGATGGTTGCTGTGGTAGCTGAGGATTTGGTTCGTGTGTCACCTTTCTGTAGACCTAAGTTTGTAGTCGTCCGTTTGGCAATTAAGTGATGAGGATGTGCAAGAACGCCAGTTTTCCGTTGTTTTCTTCCTCGGTTGTGAATTTGGTGTCGTCGAAAACGTTGATTAACAGATGGCTCACTCGTTGAAGTTCGATCTTTTTAATGAGGACAAATGTTTCGTCCCTTTAACTGATGCATATTTTGGGATTTATATCGGGCAACACAATTTGTTCCGATTTTTGCACTGGACGTCTGCAATCAATCCTGAAATGGGTGTTCCCATTGGTGTTCCTCGTAGTCGTTCATAATATTCTCCGTTGAACACGAAATGTGTGATCAGGCATAAGCCGAATAATGTGCTGAGGTCTTTTATCTCCAGTGATCCAGTTGGCGTGCCGCTGTTGTCCAATAATTCGGAACAGTTGCCTTAGCGGAATCGTTGTCGACAGACGTAAACAGTGATCTCACATGAAATGAGGCCATTCTTTCGTCTATCTATCTATCTATCTATCTATCTATCTATCTATCTATCTATCTATCTATCTATCTATCTATCTATCTATCTATCTATCTATCTATCTATCTATCTATCTATCTATCTATCTATCTATCTATCTATCTATCTATCTATCTATCTATCTATCTATCTATCTATCTATCTATCTATCTATCTATCTATCTATCTATCTATCTATCTATCTATCTATCTATCTATCTATCTATCTATCTATCTATCTATCTATCTATCTATCTATCTATCTATCTATCTATCTATCTATCTATCTATCTATCTATCTATCTATCTATCTATCTATCTATCTATCTATCTATCTATCTATCTATCTATCTATCTATCTATCTATCTATCTATCTATCTATCTATCTATCTATCTATCTATCTATCTATCTATCTATCTATCTATCTATCTATCTATCTATCTATCTATCTATCTATCTATCTATCTATCTATCTATCTATCTATCTATCTATCTATCTATCTATCTATCTATCTATCTATCTATCTATCTATCTATCTATCTATCTATCTATCTATCTATCTATCTATCTATCTATCTATCTATCTATCTATCTATCTATCTATCTATCTATCTATCTATCTATCTATCTATCTATCTATCTATCTATCTATCTATCTATCTATCTATCTATCTATCTATCTATCTATCTATCTATCTATCTATCTATCTATCTATCTATCTATCTATCTATCTATCTATCTATCTATCTATCTATCTATCTATCTATCTATCTATCTATCTATCTATCTATCTATCTATCTATCTATCTATCTATCTATCTATCTATCTATCTATCTATCTATCTATCTATCTATCTATCTATCTATCTATCTATCTATCTATCTATCTATCTATCTATCTATCTATCTATCTATCTATCTATCTATCTATCTATCTATCTATCTATCTATCTATCTATCTATCTATCTATCTATCTATCTATCTATCTATCTATCTATCTATCTATCTATCTATCTATCTATCTATCTATCTATCTATCTATCTATCTATCTATCTATCTATCTATCTATCTATCTATCTATCTATCTATCTATCTATCTATCTATCTATCTATCTATCTATCTATCTATCTATCTATCTATCTATCTATCTATCTATCTATCTATCTATCTATCTATCTATCTATCTATCTATCTATCTATCTATCTATCTATCTATCTATCTATCTATCTATCTATCTATCTATCTATCTATCTATCTATCTATCTATCTATCTATCTATCTATCTATCTATCTATCTATCTATCTATCTATCTATCTATCTATCTATCTATCTATCTATCTATCTATCTATCTATCTATCTATCTATCTATCTATCTATCTATCTATCTATCTATCTATCTATCTATCTATCTATCTATCTATCTATCTATCTATCTATCTATCTATCTATCTATCTATCTATCTATCTATCTATCTATCTATCTATCTATCTATCTATCTATCTATCTATCTATCTATCTATCTATCTATCTATCTATCTATCTATCTATCTATCTATCTATCTATCTATCTATCTATCTATCTATCTATCTATCTATCTATCTATCTATCTATCTATCTATCTATCTACTTATCTATCTATCTATCTATCTATCTATCTATCTATCTATCTATCTATCTATCTATCTATCTATCTATCTATCTATCTATCATCTATCTATTATTATATCCACCGATCTATCTATCTATCTTTCTATCTATCTATCTATGCATCTTTGCATCTACCTCCCTATCCCTTTCGTAAGAAACCGCTGTCCCAATAGACATTTCACCAACTCGAATATTGCCCTTGCGCATACTTTTATTTCCCCATAATTTCAGTGCACCTGTTGGTCTACAACAGGGAGAGTTTCTGTCGTCTGAAACGAACAACATACAGACGCCTATCAGTCCACTATCAACCGAGATATCGTCCTGTTCCATACAATAAAGATGGGGCACACCATGCGACCGTAGTTACACACTTTCCTACTCAAGCGCTTGTGTTGAAATATCCTGTTGGTCAATGAACATCTGGTCGGAAACCGTACCACAACATCAGTGTTATCAGTCATTGATGTCCAACGAATCCCTAGAATTATCACCTAAATTTGCTCGTTCGAGATCAAGGCACTCAATTACTGAGCGGCAAACATCCGGTCAGCCACGAGTGACTAAACAGCAGTGTGATTTTCTTTCAATTAGAGGGCACACGGCGTCCCTCGTTTGATCACTGAGAACCACATCTCGTGGCCACTTATTGACTGGCTCCTCGAGCGTCAAATTTTCAGATGTAAGTACACATCATCGTGTAAAACTATTCTACCTCTGAGCTACTTGTAAAAGATTCATATAGTTTTGACCTCATTTTGTAACGCAGCTCACAAACTTATGATTCGCAAGGTACCCAAAACCATTGTTTGTTTATCAGAAAAGTGACACTGGATAGGCTTGGATATCTACATACCTGGACCAGCGATCATGCTGAATTTCTTCTGTGGAAGCTGAAGTTCCCAATCGGTTATTTTCACCCGTGACCATCACCTTTCACGCGTAACGAAATACAACTTCCTTTCGATAAATACAGTCATTTTCATAACAGATTGACTCTTGACAAGTGACCCAATTGGATCTTCCCGTGGAGGTTTATGACTCACAATGTCACCGTATTAGATCACGTGACTTAACGCCGTCCTCCTGTTTACGCCGAGTATCGTTCCTTCACTGTACGCTTTTTTAGTCGCTCTAAGCCCGGGTGAGCAATGACAGAGTGGAGCTATGTGAAGCGGACCGATGGGCTTACGCAACTTTAATGGATTAACTGTGGGCAAAAACCTGAAACGTATCTAGAGTTGAGACAACCGAAGTATGTAACCACACATACTACTGGAAAGTGGTTAATATTCCGCTGTTCTTGGACACCATACAAACACACACAACACTCTAATCCCCCGTCATTATCATCACCATCTGTGTCATCATCACCATCATTCGAATCATCCGAATCATCCGAATCATCATCAACCATCAACGTCAGCATCATCGAGAGCAACAACAGAGGAAAATACTGATGATTCACTGCCGTACGAGAATTCCAAATAAGTTGTTGTGGAAAAAGAAAGGATGATGGAGCTGGAAGGAGGACCTAGGGTAGACTACAGCATACACCCGAGATACCTACACATCCGAGACCTAATCAGACAATCTGGATAGAAATTGACAACATGAACGCCAATGATATAATGGTTAATTTCGACAGACGTATTAAGACGAAGGCGCTCAGGAGATCCCCAAGCACCATCGTCATCGATACCATCATCAGCATTGTCACATCCTCAACAACGTCATCAATATCAACATATGTGTTCAAGATTGACGCTTCCATTCGTGCATTCAGTATCCATTTAAAAGTGAAATTGATTGGGAGGATAGTGAGAAATTTCGGGCCTACAGCCAATGGTTTGAATAATTTTAGGGCCACCGGATGGCCGTGGTGGCTGAATTGCCATAGATTCTCTTCATTCATAAAAACAAAAAATAAAGGCTTTCAGAATCCACCGGACACGCTTTAGCTGATGCGTGTTACCGGATTACCCATCCACAACTGACAGGCTTATCTGCAACATTTCTGGTAAAACTTACCTGTTCCGAATCTGTAATCAAGCCATTCGAGTGTTCGTCGATTTTCGAGTCAAAACATAAAACACCGCAGGATTCTTCATCTTGCTTGTTTGGAGTTGTCACGCAGACTGCAGGTTTAGGGATTCAGACAACAGAACAGATGGGTCAATATCAAACATGGGTGAGATAGTGAGGTAACTTATCGACGAACGGATGGTGTGACTCACAGATGTAACGAAGTTGCGAGAAGTCTAGTACTAACACACTACTCAAAAAGTCGCTGACATTTTACTGACAGAATAATGGGTTTCCCGCTCCTTGCGGCGTATCAAGTAGGGGCAGTTTTTGACATTCGCCAAAACTTAAGCAAGACTTGAACCCAGACTGAGCGGACCTGGCCAAACACCCTCAAGAACGAGACACTTATCTGACCCCACGAAAAAAGACCACTCACGTACAGCATTAATTTGTTAAACATTTTTTGAATGCATGTAGGCGAGCCTATCGTTAAATTCCATGGCATACAACTGTCGCAAGACAAGAACACAATTCGTCTGAGCTCGAGGTGCGTCACCCAATGAGTCAGTCACCAGCGATGTGGACTCCTTGGTTGAAGAATGAGCCACGTTATGTCCTGACTTAGTGCAGATAAATTAGGCTGTAGATTGGTCGCTCGTGGCTGAAGGTTTGCACGTTGCATCTATCAAGCGCAACATTGATGATTCACAATAATGATGGAACAGTTGTATATTGCTTCTCGGCTTTCCATCACAGACTGGCTTCTCATACATGACTACAAAATCTTCATACTATTAAAGAATCCTGCTGTTGCTCTAGAAGCGACAAGCAGTAGGTTGACTTGTCAGGAAGAATTTGACTGAGGTATTCTCTGCATCACGCACGCATCACGAGTGACCATATACCACCAGCTTTTTTGTTTGTGGTATCTATGTTTGCTCAGCAGTCTGAATGGATCAACCGCAAAATCAAGTGTCATTGAAAGCATCTTGAAGAGGCCTATCGAACTTGAATTCCTAGGAAAATCACTCTCGGGAGTGACGTGCGAACATCATATCTTTTGTTCATTTTTTTCGGCTGATGTGTAGAACAGCTTGATTATGAACGCCCTGTTATGAAGAACTAACGGTGTCATTGCACCATCATGTTTACGTAAGCCCGTTCAACCCGTTAACTATTTAGCTTCCGATTAAAAAACTGCGTGCTAAAACCGTGGTTACCAAAATTAACTGAACTTATGTATTCTCCCATGAAGGGAATATAGAAAGCCCTACCGTGGCCAGAGAAGAAAATGAACACGTTGTTATTGGGACCGCTGTTAGTAGGCAGAATGTTTAAGGTCGTCTGGACAAGGAGCTTGTTGCGTAAGCGCACCAATAAGGATGAAACAATTGGTTCACGAGTTTCAGCCTCTTCTGTATCGTAAGGAATTACGGATATCAATGCGCCAACATACATTTATTTAAGCCTTTTCGATCCGTTCACAATTCAGAATGCGAATGAATGAAATGTGTGCTATAACCGCGGTTACCGAAATTAGCAATACATACATCATCATCATCTTCTGGAAAGGTGATAAGCGATTGTAAAACATGACCGGAGTAAAAGATGAACAGGTTGTCATCAGGACCGCTGCATGTGAGAAGATTGGTTGAGTTGGTCTTGAAGAGGAGCTTATTGGATATAACCGTACAATGCGATTGACTAATTTCGCACTTAACATGAATGATTTGGAAGTGATCGAAGACCGAGTTCAGTAGCTACTAGATATAAAATTTTGCTACGCTGACTTCTGCTATTTGCGTAGCCACATAAATATGGGAATGAAATATCGATTCTCTGGACCGCTGTTGTTTAATTATTGTATCAATTTTAATGTGGTCTGGAGGAGAATCTTATAGGGTGGCGCTGCCGCGCATAGGAAAGCAAAACATAATACCCGGGGAAATGAAATAATAACGAACACGTAGTTCGGAATATTAGTTTGTACACGCTGCTTGATATAACCAGCAGCTCAGGTAACTTCCAATTGTCTACTATTTGCGTGGCCACATAAATGCAAGAATATAAAGTTCATTGTTCAAACGTCTGCTGGCTAACTATTGTATCTGTATTGTTTTGTATTGTATTGAGTGAAATTAATACCTTTTTACTGACTACTGGGGGGCTTACTTAAAGAGATTATATACCAAGTTACGTACAGAATAGTATTGCACGCATTTCGTAAGTCCGATGACGGTGACATCCAAAACTAGAATTCTGGCTGTGATCACCAAGTGCCTCAACAATATTCACTTCCGCACATACTCACCATTTTAGCATCTTCTCGTTTGCTTTAAGATTCTTGTCGCCTTTCAGCACTTTCACGAAGTTATCCCGTGTGACATCCTAAAACGGACAACAATGCATGACCAAGTATTCACGTGAAATGTGGTTCTTTACACTCATTCTATTCACAGAAACCCTGGAGGAGAATCTTATAGGGTGGCGCTGCCGCGCATAGGAAAGCAAAACATAATACCCGGGGAAATGAAATAATAACGAACACGTAGTTCGGAATATTAGTTTGTACACGCTGCTTGATATAACCAGCAGCTCAGGTAACTTCCAATTGTCTACTATTTGCGTGGCCACATAAATGCAAGAATATAAAGTTCATTGTTCAAACGTCTGCTGGCTAACTATTGTATCTGTATTGTTTTGTATTGTATTGAGTGAAATTAATACCTTTTTACTGACTACTGGGGGGCTTACTTAAAGAGATTATATACCAAGTTACGTACGAGAATAGTATGCACGCATTTCGTAAGTCCGATGACGGTGACATCCAAAACTAGAATTCTGGCTGTGATCACCAAGTGCCTCAACAATATTCACTTCCGCACATACTCACCATTTTAGCATCTTCTCGTTTGCTTTAAGATTCTTGTCGCCTTTCAGCACTTTCACGAAGTTATCCCGTGTGACATCCTAAAACGGACAACAATGCATGACCAAGTATTCACGTGAAATGTGGTTCTTTACACTCATTCTATTCACAGAAACCTCCATTTGGAATCTAACAAATCTATGCTCTGCCCTCCATCTTCACTGTATGCTGTATGCTGAAAACTGCAGAATGCGATTTTTGGTCTGTTTGCCAAGCATGGCCTCTAGATTTGATCTTCGGTCATGGTGTTATTAGCTGAGTTGAACACGGGCGACCAGGAAGCACTACCAAGCAGCCCTCATTTGCCTCAGTTTTGAAGAAATGCAACATTCGTGAGAAATAGCCACTATCCTGAGGTAAGTGACACTCGTCAGCACTCAATGGAATCACAGTTGAGCATCTCTTATCTGTGATGTTTTAGCTGAATGTGCTGGCCCGGCATATCACAGAATGTCTCCTCGGAGAAAGCTATTCGGGCACTGTTGGTTCTCGTGCACTTTTCATGGTTCTTTAGACAAAAACGTTATCCTACTGGATAGCCAAAACCAGAAGGTCCTGGGCTGCGTGAGAGTTCTCTATGACCAGTGTTTTGACTAGTGTTTGCTCAAGTGTATCGATAATTCTGTAATATGGTGAAACTTATTATTCTGCCCTTCGGTTTGAACTGTGTCATTTTACTTGCAGCTTGTGCTGCACGGTGAACTAATGCGGCAATTCACTTGATTGCTGCGCACCGGAAACCGGGCTCACTTTCCCACGGTGGTCAATTGCCACACCGTTGTAGACTTATACGTGCTCGTAGTGATGGAACACTTTGCCCTTAGACGGATTTGTGGAATACAATAATGCAAATTGGCCGTGAGTATTTTGAGGAAATCTGCCACGTAGGTCAAATAGAAAGAAATGAAAGAAATGCTGCTTGAATTAATTCATTCGAAATGAACTTTCCGGACAATGAATGCGCCTTCTCTCATTAATAATTTACGTATCCCCCAATGTTCCCCTTGGAGTGCAAAACAGAGAAAATTACAAATATGTTGCGAAAATGTAATTCGTACAGTCATCTTTACATTCAAAGAATTTTCCCCATTTCGGCTGCATTACAAAATATTTTAAGCGTACTACTACTATTTGCTGCACATCGTTACTCGTTTGATGTACTCAAATATCTAGTAACAAATGTGATTAAGTTCAGTATTCTGACAAAGCAAACGAGGATATATCATCATCATCATCATCATCATCATATCATCATCATTATAATCAACATCATCATCGTCGTCCCGGTCATCATCATCACACATCACAGTCACATCAGCAGCAGCAGGAGCACAATAGCGGCATCCAGATATCAATGTGATGCATTTCAGACTACTCAAGCGAGCACTCAAACAACTACATGTCATTGGCACCATCGTTATCATTATGAACATCATCAGCAGGTACTGCTTGCATCAGGGTTTTTATGTCATCTATAGTTATGAAAACACATCAACCAGCGGAATGTCTGATATGATGGCAAACCAATCAGACATGTGAAAGCCTAACAACGGAGCGCATTTCTACACTACATTTGTTAACATGTAGCAAAATTTGTACGCGATATTCGCTTGGGATTATTTGCAATATCGTCGTAGGGGCCTTCCCCTCCGCTGGAACATTGTTTTGGAGAATAACTCGATACGCGTGGTAAAGGTCCGCCTGAGTGCGAACACAAATGACACGTGAATTGAGGTTAACAGGCAGAGTGAGTCATGGAGGCCAATGAAGGCAAGCAGAGTATGTAGGATAATCCGCACTTGTTGGAGTAAGAGCTACCTGAACAGCATTTGGATGCATTATCCCTAGAACGGGAAGCATGATTCTACTTTGGCATGGCTTGTGTGGACCACAGTTTCAAATTCAGTCAAATGTACGAACAAAGACCTGCTCCCCGAAGCCGTGCCATCTCGGTATCCTTTGACTTTGAAATACGTTCGAATAAGTCGTTCGGTTCTTTAATGTGTAAACAGTCACATTGCGGCGAAAGTGAGTGGTAATACATTATTACCAACTCAATCTTATGAATGGATACGGACACACTAGTTATCTACAACTATTTCAATACGATTCTCATATAACCCCATGCAAATGATAGTCGAGCGGACGAACGAATTTGACCAAGATGGATTTCCATATGCTTATTCAAAATACACGATACTTGATCTCAATAAGTAGTATGGATTTATACGCTCACATTGCCCAGCAATTGCGGTGCATCCGTCGTGACTGCCAATGGTGTTGGTACGTCAGTCGTCTTTGTTGAGATTTCTGAGACTTGGTTTGTACAGCAGGATACTCTAGGCTAAGGACCTGCGTGGACCGTGAGCGTTCAACCAATGGGATGAAGCTACAATGCCAGGTCAGATGATTAGCTGTGGCTTGAAAACCATCGAATTTGTGTTTTATACAACACCAAACCTTCCATTCACAGGCCGTCATTTTACCCAACATAACGTACNACCTTCCATTCACGGGCCGTCATTTCACCCAACATAACGCACCATAAAACACTTATGGGTAACGGAAGTCGGATTCTGATTAAAGTGAATCTCGCTATGGACCTCATTAACAGCTGGGTTTCACAGGAACGGCGAGTCAATACCACCCAAAATATACTATCGTTTTACGACAAGGCAATACTGACGAAAATCAATACAGGCCACGAAATGTGTGTTCATTAGTTGTGGCTTTTTTTTACCCCCTTTCAGTGTGTAATCTCATAGTCATGGAGAGAGCTAGGTAGGACACAACCGTTTGGGGACGATTATTGCAATTGCATCATTGGCGCCATTAATCTAGGAAGGTTAATGCAAATCAAAAGGTAGGGTCCTGTTTTACGGAAGTTGCCGCCGCCTCGTTAGATGGAAGGGGTATTCAGTCCTGAGAGGAAACAAGTAATTGTAAAAGTTCCACAGACACCCCAATCGTGTGGGTCTGAGTGATTCTGAGATAATTTTCTGGAACACCGCAATTGTGATGTTTTGCTGCCCGTGACACCACGCGTCTTGCGACGGAAGCTGGTAGTCGGGTGCCGCGAGATGGCACACACAGGATACACCAATTCATACAACTTACTTCAGCAGAGTACCCGGTGGTCCAAGTTGAGAAGTGAGGTGATGGATTCTGAGGTGTCCTGCAAGCGGTGCCGAATGTTGAAAGAGAATACGACAGGTTCAACCCACCCCATGGAACCTACATATGTTTCACGCTGATGTCATCGTATCTTCCCCGGTGTCGATTAGCAGAAATCAATTTATCGTGATAATGACAGAACACCTGTCGTAACGAACCGAGGCGGCACCCTTGTAAAGCTAACCGGCGACGACGATCAGTGGAGTTGTAATGCACCCAAACGTGGCCAATCATAGGATGCCTTAGATGATCGTAATCGATAAGGAGCCTTGCTTTGAGAGCACAAATATCAAGATTTGGGGAATGTATACACATTTGCAAACTAATTTGCGATGTTTCGTTTATGGAGACTTTCAAAAGAAGCCCGGTTGAATTTCACGTTTGTGATGTTTTCAAGCAACTGAATGTGCTGAACCAGGCCGCCCCATGTTCTAGTTGCTTCGATATTCCAGATATTGCGAAACATGTACATTTGCGGTGCGCTATTCTCGAAAAGATTTTGAGAACTTCGCTCATTTGCACATGAATTCGGTTTTGAGAGGAGACTCAGAGAAATCTAGTTGAATTGCCTGTTTGTGATGGCCCGCTTCAACCGAATGTTGTGCAGAAGCCTTTTCAGTATTCCACTTATTGCAAGTTTCGACGCGCGCAATACACTGTTGTTCAGGCGTCATATATTACTGGTATATATATATATATATGTATATATATATATATATAACTCTTGGG